>NW_017132978.1:445762-457998 GCF_001652005.2 Ceratina calcarata | reverse complement strand
ATACTTTTTAGCACGTAGCTATTTATTATTAGTATTGTTCTTCCGACGTCTGATTTCTTTTTAATTATAGGAAGTGCGTTTTTCTAAAGTACATAAACTTTTGGGATTGACTGTATAGCCAACACATCCTTAACGCGACCGCTCGTTTATCCAATTACCAGGAGCAAATTACGCGAGCATTATTAACGCACGCGCAAACAGCGGATCCGCAAAAATCCGATGAATTTCCGATAGGCGAAAAACGCACGCCGCCAGTTGTAATACGTAGAGTTCGCGGGGTGGCGTCGGGTGCATCTATTGAAATTCGGCATCGATTTATTAACCGTGCATGTGGGCCATGTACGCGAGCATTGATTCGCGCCGAATTTTCACACCCTCGATTGTATCTACCAACGTTTCGCTTTCCTCTTATCTCGCGCGGAGATACACGCGAGGTTCATCGATGAAGCATTTTCTTTTTGGAAACGCAGAAGCTGCGGTGATAAATAAAGAATTCAAAGAAAAAAGACAACAGCTAGGAGCATGTCCGCGTGTCCCAATCAGATTTTTTGCGTAAAGAATGGTCGTCCTTTGGACGTTTCGCGTGCACAAAAGGACCGTGCAATATTCGATAACTCCGCGGAAAGAGAAAAATATTTTACGTCTATATCGCGCGAGCGGGGGGGCGGAGGGAGCGGAAAATAAAATATCGCCGGTTTATCAGCGTTTACATCGTCGCGGTGGTTCCAGCGAGAGTAGCCAGACCGCGTATACATTCCCGTTTCAATTTATTCCCGTGTTTACCCACACTTGACCATTCAAACGTTCCGCAAGCTGTGCACCGCGGCACCGACGATCTCTGCGAGAACTTTTGGACACCGCACGGCGTGTCATTATTTCTGGTCGCTGCGTTTCGCGCATACATCCTACGTATATGTGCATGCATAAATGCACGTTGAATTCTCTCCGTGCCCGATTCTGCCTCTGCCTGTAATAACTTTAACAATGAAGCCTAACGTCCTTTCAACGCGCTCGCAAAACACTCTCCCATCCCTCTCCCTCTCTCTCTCTCTCTCCGTCCCATTGCTTTTACCTCTCTAAACGGTCAAAATTTTTGCTCAACGTCACGTCGTTTCTATCTCGAGACACCGAATCGTCGCCGGGGTGAAATTTATCTCGGCGAATAAAATGTGCAGAGCTTACAGAGGATACGCGTATGCATCGGTAGCTGTCGCGTAGATTGCAGCGTAGGGTAGGAAGGAAGGAACGAACGAGGCTCATGGTAATGATCTCATCATATGGTTTCACGGTGATGGCCACCGCCGTTTATTTACATACTGATACGAACATCGTCCGCGAAAGTTTGTGTAATCAGTTCTCCGCGAGATGTACCTCTCGCCTCGGCAAGATCGTCGCACAGGAATTTAAATTCTGCCGCGTATGTACAAAATATGCGAGTCGGGCAAGTTGCCTGATAACGAATGGACGAACGACGCGGAGCGACGGTGAGCGTGGCTGAGGACATTAACAATAAGCCGATTTAAACAAGTATACATATACCTTCTAGCCTTTCCTTCCTTCCTTCCACTGTCTGTATATTACGAAGATTTAATGATCTCTGTTTCTGAGGATGTGAGGGATCGATAAATAGAAAAACAGCAAATATAATAAATTTACTAGTAAATCTGTTGAAAATGGGCCTCACGATTTCGATGATTTTTCATCAATTTATTTGGACTAATTACTGATTACAACGAGCATTGAGATAAATCTGTGAAATCACGAAAGTATCCGGAGAGAATCTCGCGTAAAAATATTTGGAGCCCATCGTGTCGCGGCACGTGGTGGAGGACTCTTCCCGCGAGAAGTTTTCGTGATCCATTTTTCCGTTCTCCACTTATTCCTGTCGAAAATGCTTGACAAAGGTGGGCCACTTATAGCGATAGGTTACGGTGGCACGAGGGAAGTCGAAGGGTCGCAACCCTCTACTTAAACCGATATCGATTGCAGAGCTTTACCGCGTACAACATGTACATCCCACCGTCGGTGAAACAATAGGCGTGTCACGTTCTGCGTCACTGTATCAAATATTTTATTAACTTATTCTTCCGTTTCTGTTCCAGTGGAACGCGATGAACGTCTGAAGCGAGGATCACAAGTCAGTCGTCACAATGAAAGTGCACCTGATCCTCGCCAACATCTTCCTCGCAGTAAATCTCCACTTCACCGGTAAGCATCACAAAATTACATTATTGTAGAAAAATCTTTGTATTATGTATTTAATAAATGGCCATATAAGAACGTGTTAACACTTAAGGGAAATTCTATCAATCTAACAATTAGTTTAGATTTTATAATCACAATTTATATATCTTACATCTAATCATAATTTTACAATCACAAATAGAATTTACAATACAAAAACAATTACAAATTTAGATTGTGTACTCTAAATCATAAGAAAAGATTGTATATTTTAGCCATATAGAATCTTATCCAACCCTTAGTCACAACCACCTCCACTCCCTTACATTGCACTTTCCCCGAGTTTGCCTTATTCATGACAACAGGATTAGCAGAGAATACTGCTTTTTGAATCTTAAAAATCCCATCATAAGTCAACCTAGTACAACTTGGAATTACCACAGTTATTCCACTGCTCGCATAATCCAACAAACCGAAATCGCATCGACACAGCTACGATCCTTAAGGGTTTGGAATATTTCATTCCAGATGGTCTGTTTCATACGCAATATTTCATTGTCATAATCGGCGTTCGATGTGTGCTTACACAACGGAAAAGCCAGCCGCGCTCGCGTTTCACCGAGTCATTTTCGTGCTGACACAGAAAACACTTAATTCGCTGTACCGGTTGATAGCTGACAAGTAATATCCGGTTATCGTGTTCTTGATGACCGCACAAACTTTCGGCTCGTTAGCGCTGGCAGAAACTTCCGGATGGTCGTGAGCCATTCGTTCGCCGATGGGCGAAGTCATTGTCCCGCGGAGAATCTCAGTCGAAATCGATTTTTACGTTAAGACTCTGCCGAATGATCGACTGTAAAACAGATTTTATCGTCCGTGACAAGAACTTTAAATTGGGACTTAATTAAAACAAAGTCGAACGCCAAGTACCAGAGTTTCAAAATTGTCCAACTTTCCCTGAAATTCAGTTTTGATAAGGTCCTACTTATATAGGAGATCGTATTTAATCGATCAAATAAGAGGACACACTTTTTATCATCGAACCGATTTGTATTCGTTTCGCAAGCTGACTGGCAACGATTTAAGCTTATTTGACGACCGATAAATTTAATAGTTCCGTAATCTCTTGTGCTCGTTGCGAAGCTCTTTGCTGCAGAAAGTATGCGCATGGTTTTAGCATACTCTTCGCGATAGTATATTAACGACGGGAGACGTTTGCGAAGATTTAAGGATGTACTGGCTATATAGTCAATCCCAAAAGTTTACGTACCTTAGAAAAACGCATTTCCTATAATTAAAAAGAAATCAGACGTCGGAAAAACAAACCTAATAATACATAGCTACTTGCTAAAAAGTATAGAAGGAAATATCCAATTAATTATTGACACCGGCGAAAAAACTGGTATATAGAAATTGTGGGCGTCTTCTAAGAGAAAAATTCTATGAATTTCTCTTCTAATTTCAATATTTAACAAGTTAAGTATGATTATATGGCATTTTATTGGCATTGACAAAATCCGACCATTCCACCGTCGAATTAGCGAACTTTGGACAATACTTTTCCTTTTTGCTCAATAACTCTCGAACGGATGGACGTAGGGAGGCGTATTTAGAACCATTCTGTAGGGGACGACGAGAGCTACAATTTCTGTGCAAAAAGAATTCGCTAGTGTCAATGGTTAACGAGTTATAGACGAAGAACGAAAAACTGTTTTTTGCAAATTACTCGTAAACTATTAATGCTAGCGAGAAACTGTTAGATAGAGATTGTAGATCTCGTCGTCCTCTACAAAATGGATCTAAACACGTCACCCTATCTCCACCCGTTCGGAAGTTATTGGCGAAAAACAGAAAAACAGTTTTTTGCAAATAACTCGTTAACGATTGGCACTAGCGAATTCTTTTTGCACAGAAATTGTAGCTCTCGTCGTCCCCTACAGAATGGTTCTAAATACGCCCTCCTACGTGCATCCGTTCGGGAGTTATTGAGGAAAAACGAAAAGTCTTTTTAAAAGTTCGCTATTTCGACGGGCGAATTCGCCTTCAGATTCTTCAATTCGCCCGTCGAAATAGCGAACTTTTAAAAAGACTTTTCGTTTTTCCTCAATAACTCCCGAATGGATGGACGTAGGGGGGCGTATTTAGAACCATTCTGTAGGGGACGACGAGAGCTACAATTTCTGTGCAAAAAGAATTCGCTAGTGTCAATGGTTAACGAGTTATAGACGAAGAACGAAAAACTGTTTTTTGCAAATTACTCGTAAACTATTAATGCTAGCGAGAAACTGTTAGATAGAGATTGTAGATCTCGTCGTCCTCTACAAAATGGATCTAAACACGTCACCCTATCTCCACCCGTTCGGAAGTTATTGGCGAAAAACAGAAAAACAGTTTTTTGCAAATTACTCGTAAACTATTAATGCTAGCGAGAAACTGTTAGATAGAGATTGTAGATCTCGTCGTCCTCTACAAAATGGACCAATAAACGTCCCCTTGTGTCCACGCGTTTGGAAGTTATGGCCAAAAAATGAAAATTTTGCGAAATCTGAAGGGGTACCGCTTGGAAAAATCTCGGAAAAATAAAAAAAATTTTTTTTGTCAAAATATCGATAAACATCGTAATACATTCTAAAAAACGTAAGAAATTCCATACTTTTTAGGCTCGTATTATCTCAAGTCAGTTATTTCGTCCAACTTGGCGCATGCACACCAAATACCAGAAAGTTTTCTTTGAGTGATTACTGTAAGATGAATGCAAATTTTAAGTCACTATCATTTTTCAAAAAACCCATGAATTGATTTAAAATTTTGCAGGTTGCTTTTTATTAGCATTGTTTAAGTGTACAGCCTATACATCCTTCAGGATTGTAAAATATTCGCGATTAGATTTTGCTTGAAGTTATCGTCGATACGTAAGCTGGATTTGGTGTTATCAGAGCTCATCGATCGGGGTAAGAACTAATTTCCATTTTCCCCCATTGAGTTTCACCCGTATTATCCACTTACCCGTGCAATTACGGTGTTGCGCATTCCGCGTGATGGTGTTTATCGTTATCGTCGTACGCGACATAAAAAGACGATAATGACAGACGACAAAGCGGCGCTGGGAACGGGAGCCTGGACGGTAACGTTCTATGTTCTGCGTAAAATAACGCGGCGTTAAGTACCATTGTCGTTGGCCGCGTGGTTCCTGGAAAAGTAGTTTGGAAAAACATTTCACCCTCGCGCGCCCGTAATAACGATAATTACTAGTATGCCGTGTGTTCGCTAGTTTATTTCTACCGCTGCTGTGGACAGAAGCTGCTGGACAAATCGTTCTCGCGTTGTTTAAACGATAAAAAAAAACGCAAGATTGATATCTAGTCTTTCATTATTACCGATAACGAGGATTTAAGGAAATCAAATTTTTAGGAATGTTTTATCGTATTTTAATAAACAAAAGAAATAAATCCTTGGACGTGAGAGAAAAACTGTGTAATATATTTAAAAAAAACTCTATAAATGTTCGGTAATCAGTGAGCAGCATTTCAGTTTCGATAATAATAAAGTCGTGCAGGAAAGAAATTGCTGAAATATGTTTTGTCGGTCCGTCAGAATGAATCACCGCTCTAATGGAGCGATGCAAATTGATTTGGCGCTGACTTCTGTTATGAGAAACGTCACGCGCGAGATCGATGGGGGTCAGACGTAGAAAGAGACGTTAACGAGTGTACTTTTCAATTAGCCACGGCGGTGACGTGGCCGCGGAGTCGTGGAAAATTATAAGGTTGGACGCCGGTGGGTGGCGGCAATAAAAACGCAATAAATCGCGGGCGACTTCCGGGGGAGCCGCGAATCTAGGCCGAGCCTGTCGGAAGAAAGAACGAACCAGCCACGGTTAAGAAAGGCGGCCGCGTTGGATCAACGTCCACGTATAGGTATATACGATCGCGTGCACACGTGCCGTTTCCGCGTGTGCCACGCGATTTCAGGCCTGCCACGTGACGAGATCTCCTTTCCCCCGAGTCTTCGGGATAGTCGGCTGCCTCGCCCCGGGACGATCCGCGGGCCGCGTGAAAACGGGTCAGGTTTAACGAACCGTCGAACGAGCCTCCGAGCTAGGGTAACGAGAGCTAATTGCCGACGTTTTCGTCGTGTACACCGAGTCGAGTACGCCGTTTAAATAGAGGCTCGTTATACGTCTCTGTGCATCTACGGGAATCTTATTATATGCGGCAAAGTGGATATCACGTGTGTAGCCGAGGACGTCTTACTGCGTTTTAACACGTTCCACTCCGATAACCGATCCCAATTTCGTCATTCGGGTCACAGAGGAATTAGGATTGTCAATCAGCTGTCGGGTGGCGATACGGATCTTTCTTTAACGTTCATCGATACTATTGGAGACACAATGACGTGTTCGATATATCCGTGCCCTACGACACAGGCGAGATGTACATAGATGCTTCGATGTATGTACACTTGTAGACATGACCCGTGCTTATGACATCCACAGGATTCTGTGAAACAAGAAAATAATCCACAGGACGAAGCACACACAATGAATTTGTGTGATCTGTGCCTGGAGTGATTGTAGATGATTAGATTCTTAGAGGCTGGTACAACCTGATCATAAGGGTTGGATATCTAGAACAACTTGATCGGACGTTGACGAAGAGGATTTATTCTATGCACGTCGCCACGTGTTCTCGTCCAGTGCAATTAGTATAGAAACTTTGATAAGACGTCTAACCAATAATTAGTGGTTTTCATATATAGTTCTGTGTCACTCAACTGAAGATAGGAGATCGAAATCCTTGAGCGATCGAGGTCGGTATGCGAAAGGACTCGTCGCACGTTACGAGATCTCATCGTGAATTTGCGCGATTGGTCGGAACATTTCCGAATTAGGGAAAGATGGATAATCGCTCATTGAACAGTGATTATTAATTAAATGGAATTACGTTCAGGATACTTCGATTATTAGTTGTCAATAATTATAAGCCTCGTAACACCTTTAGATGCACCGCTGAGACGGTAAAAAATCTCTAAGCTAGAATAATATTCGTTACGTTCCTGTACAATTAGATCTGTAAACAAGGAGGGCATTAAATAACACAAAGAAGCCGCGTAAGGCCCGGTGAGTGTTTTCGAAGTGAATTCCCACGAAAACCCAGTAGATTTGTAATAGCTCGCCCGCTGCAAACGCGAGGCAATGCTTCGTAATTGTCGTGACTAAGTTATTCACTTAAGCCACTTACCCTGCACCGGGGTTATGCGTTATCGTACCAACGGTGGTTGCATTAATCTCGAAGCGAGCGAGCGAGCGAGAGAAAGAGAGAGAGAGAGAATTTCGTTTCCCTCGCTCACAGCCGGCCCCAGATATGCCTCTCCCGCTGACGCTATTGTATCTTTGCCAACGACGCTGGGTGTGAAAACCGCCCTTAATTTCCGATCGTTGCTTTTCCTAGGCCTTTCACCTTTCAAGCTTCACAGTTTCAGCCCCACTCGGCTTTTAATCAGTGAGCTCGTAGAAATGCATTTTTCTCAAGTTCGCTCGAGCCTCTTCAAGGCTTAAATTGTAATCACGGTGTTTCAAGATAAGAATGCTTTGTGTGTTTAAGGATTTAAATCATGTGGCATTTCGGTTTCTGTTGCAGGGAGTCAGGCGGAGCATCAGCAGTCGTCGAGCGCCGAGAACGAAGTGGTGCCGTTGAAAGCGTCCGATGACAGAAGCGAGGATGCCGCCGCGATCAAGGGTCCCGTCAGAGAAGTCCTCGCGCAGAGTGGCAGCACGGCGATCCTCCCGTGCAAAATCACCGATCCCGGGGCTGGAACCGTAAATGTCCTTACGTAATACGAGTTACCTCGGAGGCGTTTGACCCAGAAAAGTATTTCCAAGTTACACGTCCCTTCTGGCGTGATGTAATTCACATGGGGGCCGAAATTAGTTTCATGCCGATACGCAACAACGCCGCGCCGGAGGCGAGACCGGCCGAGCATACACTATATATATACATATATATATATATATGTACACGTAGACCCAGTTTACGTACACCTACGCGATCGCTTTACATTCGCGAGATACTTCCCCTCTCGCAGCAAACACGATCCCATCTTCCCTCCGCTTTTCACGCGCCGTTATTTTCACACGCCGTTCCTATCTATCGATTCTCGAATATTTTTCACAACGTTGCACCGGGAAAAAATATCACGATTTTCTACCTTTCGCGTTAAAATGCTTTCCACTCGCTCTCTCCTTCGTGGTATTAATACGTCGTACAGGGGTAACGGTTTATTTTCTGGAACGGACGAAAGACAAATATCGGAACGAGGCAGAGTTACCAGATAGGTTTCGAAGAAAAACAGGTACAGAGTTCTTTAAGTTTGATTTCGACGAAACTTGCTGCAGCTCTTGTTTTCCGAATTCAAATTCCGTACTACCTTACCAATGTACTCACGGTTAGATAAACGAAACATCGACGGTAATACGATTCTTACTTTTCTTAACGCGCAAGTTCAATACAGCGATCGGACGGTTTGAAAAATGAATTTCAAACAGGCTCTCCCACTTTCGTCTATTGATTATTCGTTGAAATAAATGTGGATACGTAGGTAGAGTACGGTATTATGAAAAGCGTGATACACGCATAAAGACCATGAGGAGGAATGAACACGGTTTTATGGAATCGCGATCGTACTGGTTTTATAACATTCGACACATGTTTGCATTATCCTCCTGGATCGTGAAAAATTGTGCCAGTTTGCCGTGCACTTTGCCTCGTAACTTGTTCGCTTTTGTCCGGTAACGTACATACGTAACGCGTGCTTCCTTTTATTCGATGTCGCACGGCGGCGAAATATGTACACGCTCGCAAATTTTCAGTGGATATGACCGGTCCGGTGCACAGACGCGTGAAACCGCGACCGAGTGGGGTTTTCAGCTTTATTTTAATATCCACTGTCTGGCCGGCATTGTGCGAGGAGGCTGAAACCGAACGCGGAAAGCAGGTCGCGCTCGCTACAGGACTTCGCGTTCTTTATTCCGAGTACAGATGCGCCCTTTACACGGCGAGCTTTCACCGCCGGTCACAGTAACCCGTCGCCGCCGAGTTTAATTATTACCGAGACTTAAACTTGCGGAAGGCGGCACGGGCATTATTGCCACCTCGATAACAAATAGCTCTCGCTAATTTTCTTTCTTCCTTCCTGAACTTTTAGACAAATTGCGTCTCACACCCCGACGTAATCCCCTTTCCTGTCGTCTCCCTCTCACACCGTTATATTTCTTCGTGGATTCTACGCGAAATTCTTCAAATCGATGTATCACTTTAAGTGTCCAGAAAGCCCCGAGAAGCATTCGCCACTTTACGCGGTACTTTTCTAAATAGCGTCTCGTTATTGATCAATCGATACTCTATTCGGGGTATTTGCATTTTAGGTATCAATTCGACTTGATCCTCGCAGTTTTATATAAAATCAATTCGGACTTAAAGAGATGAGAATTCCACAGCCTAGCGTTAGTTATACACGGATGTAAAAAAAATCTATTTTGACATTGACGATTGATTCGAATTTCGAGTCTCATATTTTCCCCTGTCGGACCGATTCCTCCCTTCGTATCTTTCCTGCATGTACCTGGACCGGTTTTTTTTTATTTTCCCGAAACGTATTCCTCTCGCCTTCCTCAGTAGATGCCTAAGAATATTTTAGAATACTTTACGAGTTCCACCGTTAAACCGATACCGGTGGCAGGTGCTCCGTTTAAGTTTCCTCGGGAAAAAACGGGGGGCTGCGAAGAAAAGAAATGACAGAAAATCTAGGTTGTGTACACGAACCGTCGAGGAACTAGGAAAGTCCCTCGCTCTCTGTCTGCCCCTTCTCTCCCGATATTCGTCGCGCGACGAAAGTCGGATGTCGGAATCGAATTCTACTCGACGTCGTGGGCGACAAACGATTTCTTTATAAAACGGATCAAGTCGAGCAGATTTTTCACGAATTTTTATTCACAAATATCCGTACATATGTACAATTCCATTTTGCGTTCGATAGGGGAAACAAGTAGTAGCTTAATCCATTATACTCTCTATTCCTTTCCACTTATGGTATCGTTTGCCAGTTTATTTTTAACGCAAACGACACTTGGATATGTTCAAGGGAAATATTTCGCAGTGGTAAAAGAATAAATAAAGCGTCGCGGCATTATTAGCCGGCCTGATACACATTACGAATGTAAAGTATTCTCATAGAGAGCAAAGAAGATAGCTCGGCGAACCGACAGACACTTATGTAAAGTGCTAGCGTCCACCTCTGTCAGAAAGCGAGTATACCACCGACGGTAGATCCACCGCTGACGAAGGACGTGAATAAAAGATGAATTCATCTATGTCTTGTGCACCGGCGGAAGCACGAGAAACAAGGGGTGTTGCTTCAGAGAAGCCGAGTCGATCGAACGAGGCCACGGAGAACGTTCAAAGAGCCGAGGATCACCGGTGGAAAGTGGGAAATCAACCATGTTTCCGTTAAGAGAGTACCGTTTCAGAAGAATCTTGCAGGACCTAATGGAATTGCCTTTGCGTTCGGAAATATCGATTATCAAAATATTTTCGACGCGAGCTCGAGCATGAAACCGTGGACAAATTGAAAATGAATTCTATCTTAATAAATTGCGAACCAGCTGTGTATGAATTATACTTAAAAAATGTGACATTTGCACGTTAAATGAAATTGCATCGAGAGCAATTTTGAAATCAGTGAAACTGTTAAATCTATTTTTGTCTGGTCGAGCGTTGGCGAGTCTTGTCTGATTGAATCGTTCTGTCAGCTAACAACGATTTATCAGAGTCTCTCCTAAGCTGGCCCTATCGAATTCCTTCGGAGGGGTAATGTTATTAAAGCGGATTAATAGATTCTATTCATACCGTTGACGCATACAACATTTCGAAGCCGGAGGTAGGAAATAATTTGCTTGATCGCAGGAAATCCACGGCCGGATTTCCGAAGGGAATTTCCAGGAACAGGCGCTTTAAGTGGGTTCCGGTCAAAGTAACGTTGATTAATGTTGTTCCAGAGAACTGCTATTCGCGTTTCAGAGAACACGCCGGGAACTCCGCGCCCCGCGCGCTTAATTCGTTATCCAGTAAACTTTGAGAAGATCTTTTTCCGAATTACTCCCAGGAACCCGGCCCGGTCTCGGAACAACGCGATGCAACGGTTCGAGAGTGCAACGAAATAAAGCTCGTTTATTAAATCTCCCAAACCTTTCTCCGTTTCCCGTTCGGACGCGTTAGTCTCCTCGAAAGAGATTTATGGCTGGGAACGAGGACCGATGCAACTTTACATTCATTATTGTCAACGGTGCTCGGTGTTTGATTAAGATTTCTGCGAGCAACTAAGACGCAAAGATCGATCCCCTCGATTAGCTTTCGACGATTTTACTCGCTGGCCTGTTTGTTTGCACACGCTTCTCTCATGCGTGGCCAGAATCTAACGCGTTTCTATCTGGGAACGCTGTACACGGTAAACGTTTGCCGTGCGAGAGTCAACAGACGTCGAGCCGGTGGACCAGCGCGTCCCGACGCGAATTTTCAACGGGGAAATGAGAAATCGGCGCATCCGGAACGCGCGGAGTTAAAAATAAAAAGGTACAAATTAGAGTAGAAAGTGACACTGTTTCGGTTTTATGCAAATTTCAACTTTTATCGCCCCATAAATCTGTCGTTGTCTATTCGGTGTACAGTTAAAGCCACCGATTTACGGGAAAACCACGAAACGAGAGGCCGACACAACGTCAATGGAGGTAAATCACGCGTTAAGTGCTGAACCATGTGCAGTAAAGATCATAACTGTCACCGGTCGTTACATCGCCTTCGCATTTTACCCCGTCAGCGTAATACGGACAACACCGCCGTTAAATAAAGAGGAACACGAGCATCTTGGAACACCTTGCCTCGCAAGATACTTTCCGCTTCCTTCCTTTACATTCGACCCTCTCGAGCAACAACGAAAATCGTTCTCTGGATCAAAATCGTTTTAATCGAAGAAATACATAAATCTGTTCTATAAAAAGG
>NW_017132978.1:414195-444554 GCF_001652005.2 Ceratina calcarata | reverse complement strand
ATTGACTTTCAAGTAGAAGCAGTCTGAGTGAATCTACATTCCTTTGTCCATAAAAGACTGCCATCACGAATTCGTAGAATTAATCGTTAATTTATTTTTAACTTTCTTTGAGAAAATCAAGATAATCTTCTGAATGATTCGTCCACCGTTTAAATATAATATTTTATAATTAGTTCCGTCGATTTCGCTGCATTATAATTTCGTTCATGGTAATTTATTCGACGGCTGTAACTCGAGCCGAAAAAGTTTCCTGCTCGTTTCACTTGGGGGAAAGAACGTTCTTTCTCGCGACGGAAATAACGACGATCGTAATACGTGTAACACGTGGTTAGCAGGACAGCAGCGGGGGTTCGTGTGTGATTCCTCAACGGGTCGGGCGAGAAAACTTTCTTCATTACTGGAATACTTTTTGAGCCCGTTCCTCTGATAACCGGATGAACTTTTGATGTTCTCAGCGAACCGCGGCGGGCCCGTGCGCGCCGCAGCGATAATAATAATTGTTACTGCGCGGGTAATTGGATCACGGTTTTATTTTACACTCGAATCGCGAACCACTTTAAACCATTAGAGGCGGGCGGCCGCTCAGAATCTATCGAGTTTAAACTTGAAAATGTAATCACCGACAGACGGATAATTATTCTACGAGACGATATTAACGCAAGCTCGTCCCTCCGCGAATAAAATTTATTTTAATCCTTTGCGATTCTCCGGTTATCGTGCATGAAAATAAGCGCATTATTTGAAACCGCGGACGGGAAATCCTACGAGAAGAATCGTCCAACAATTATGAGACAGCGCTGTTGTCCAAAATAAAAATCATTTCAATCCTTCGTATTTTTGAACTCGTTCACTTGTACGCAAATAAATTTTTACTACCTTTCAAGGAAAATTCTATTTACCTGAGCCAAGTAATTACGCCATAGCGCATTATTTCTTATTACGCGAATCCGCGTAATAAGGGGAAGCTATTGCAACGAAGCGAGTATAAAATTCCAAGAGCCCGGGACAAGGTATAATAGGTTTTTGAAACGGGCTTTCGGCGGTACAGTTTTTTAAGATCTCGCAGAGATACGAAAACTGGAGGACAACGTTATCCAGCGATCTCAGAAAGGACATCCTCGATGCTCGTGGCAATTCCCATTCAAGAGATTAAGAATGGGGGACGAGACCTATAACGGACAGTCGTTTCCAATTAAGCTTTTAACCGGCATCGGAGGCGTCTTCACGCTCGGAAAGATCCGACGAGTGTACCGGCCTGAACATCATCGGAGTTCGTTGCACGTACGAACCCTCCGGTCGGTGTTCCACGTGTATAGGTGGATTCTCCCACCGTTATAAAGGCGTTCTTGCCTACCTTCTGGGTTTAATAGCCCCCCGCGGGAATACTCGAAACATCGGTTACCCAATTTGCGTCTAAGAAGACCGATGGCTGAAACAACGTCAAAGGAAATTTCGAGCCCCCTAACGAACTCGACGTTTTAACATCGTACGCGGCTCGCATTTTAACCGACGATTTAATCGATCTTTCGCCACGATCTGCGTCGTCCATTATATTACTGTTCTCTGAATTAGGACGACTGCCGAGGTATAATTAATTCAACGAAAAAGGAGCTTAACGGTGCGACTAATATTGGAACTATAAATTATTGGTTTCAACCAGTAAACGGAAAAACGAGCACAGGAAGTCATTTATTATTTCGCGAGAGACGCTCGTTCTTAAAATCTTTTCATTCCCCTCAGCTACGACAGGAATAACAATTACTCAGCGTTGTCCTCGAGTTCGGTGAACGATTTTCAACCACGAGCACCATTTATTTGCAGTCATTTTATATTCGATAATTTCTAATAATTATTTATTTATCAAGGAAACATTTAAGCTGACTAGCATGATTGTAACAATGTCGCGTTCTTGAAAATTGGCTTCCTACGTGTCTGACGGAATCGCTGCAATTACGGTAAGCATTAAAACGGGATATCGAAAACGTTCCTCAAACCAGATTGATTGTGACTGAGGCTAGATTGATTGGTACCGATCGCGTAACTCCGGCTCCGAAACGCCAATTAGCCGACTTTCAACTCCAAGTTTCTCGATAGTTAAACGAGATCCATGCAATTAGAATCGCGAATTGCATCTGTGAATATTACACTGTTCCTAAGGACTTAAGACCAAATTCAAAGTGTAGTGTGTCAATCCATTGTTCAGGGGAATTATTATTTATTTATTTATTAAGTGTGGAAATAAATTTTAATCCTTCGCAATTAATCGAGTAGTTCCTTATACGGTATAAAATGGTTGCACAGAAGGTCCGTATTACGCATTGCGCCTGCAGATATTAGCTGAATCAGCTGATGCATGCATCAAGTAAACGCGTGTTCGCAAACGCGCACATTTTCTAATATTTACAGTCGAACTACATCTGTTTCACAGGAAACTCGTTACCGGTTTCCGCATTACGACGAGCAGCATATATGTACGTACATACGGTATGTGTACATCACTGCGTGTACTATGTGCACCCGAGCTCTCTCACAAGCCGCATCAACTCACGGAGATTTGTCCCCAATCTGTCTGAAAGTCAATTTCCCAGCTCCTCATTTTTCCACCGAGGACCTCGTGTCCGAGCGACTTGAAACCCGGCAACGTTTTTCGCGAGCTGTTTTCAAGTTTTATCGAAGAACAGCTGGAATTAAACAGGATTAAGTAGACGGGTTAATATTAATGAATCACCCGTGACGCGCGATTATTATCCGGTGAAAATCGTGTCGAGTGTTCGATCGTTCCTTATTTCGTTTAATAGAAGCATCCGACGAGACAAATTGTATTCTACTTATTAGTGACAGACTGGAATATATGGCAAGTAGATAAGATAGAATTTTTACTGATGGCCTTCCAATTCTTTATGGTAAATGTCACAATTTCTACTAACTGGCTTAGTTTTTAATATCATTGTGAGATAACATAAAATTAGTGAGAATCAGTGAGATTGAAACTCGATTGGAATTCGTAGGTACATATTGAACTTGATCCCATCTCTACTGTTCAACAGACATTTTTTCTCATAGAGAATGAATAGGAGCGGCGAGACGATGAGTGCTCGACAAATTGAGTAAAGTTTCGTGGTCAGTACGGTCAGGAATGAAAATTACCCTGAAATTAGGGTACACTAATGGCCTCCGTAATTGATATTGGATGCTACCGTGGCTTACTCTTCCCCTCTCTCACTCTCTCCCTTTCTCCGATATGATACACTGCGATACACGTTGTTAACTATACATTATTACCGTAAATTATCCAAATGCTTTTAACACCCACCGAACCATCAACTCGTCTTCCAATCTTTTCATCCCTCCAGAAGGCATGCCGTTACCGTATCACCGTACGTATATCGTTTTTAATTCACGAGGACAGTCCTTTATTTTCTTAATAAAAAATACCAGCACAGTAACTATTCTGGGTGTTCCAGAAAAATTGCTGGAGTCAAAGAGGGATCGATCCTGGAAGTGTTTCTGAACAACAATTTCCTTTGGCATAATATAAAGTGAGACATGGTTTTAGAATTATTCACGAAAAACATTGGCCAATGAGAGTTCATGTAGAACCCACGCGAAGCCGGGGGTAGACTGGCTTGGCTGTGGTTCAGCGTTTGCCAGAGGAAATTGTTCATCAGAAACACAAACAGAATCACATCTCTTCGGCTCTAACACTTTTTCTGAAACACTGGGTATAATTTCCTGTACACCGTTCTGAAAGCAAGTGAGCATGACACGGTACATTGAGACATAAATAAACTTCGGTGTCTGCGAATGTAAAGCAAGGCTGCGTATTTAACTAGCACCGGATTTCAATGAACTTTTTCCACCCTGATGTTACAGATCACATGGATGAAGCTCCGAGAGTTATTAACCGTCGGGACGAACACCCACTCGATCGACAATCGATTTGTCGTGATGCATTCGAGTACTGATTGGTCACTTCAAATACGAGCAGTTACTCTTCAGGACGCCGGTATATACGAGTGTCAGGTATACTCAGCGAGACGCACATCTGTCCGTAATAAAGCCCCGCGCGCTCCTTCGATACAATACCGTTTCGCGACATTGCGATATGCATATCATTTATTTCGTCGTAAAACGGCGGCCTTTTAAATTTATGACAACGCATTACAGCCACTTTATGACGCTCTTTACCCGCGGGCAAGAGACCAAGACAAACTGAAAAGATATTTCGGTGGTAAACCGTGCGACGCGAGCTCACACTTGAATAACTCCGAACGTTTCATTGTTGCTTCGATGTCGCTTTCATAATTAAATTGCAGAGAAATATAAAAAATATGACATTCTTTCATAGCCAGTTTTTCATCGAACTCAACTTTTCGTTCTTATACAGAAGATTTTCTAGATATCGTTTTGTCCAAAGTATTTCTAAAGAATACACAAAGCTTCGTAACGCTTATACGTCGTCCGCACGAAAATATTACAGCCCGATTACTGCATAGAAGGCGCAGGAAAGCGACGGACGTCGGAAAAGTCACGTGACTCAGGCTCTTAAAAGGTTTTTCTGTGAATAGGCTATCACATTCTGAATACGAATCTCCGTGGAACGATCAGAACGAGTATTCGTTCAGCGGCATGCATACGTACGCGGATTCTCTTTGAAATTTCAGGTGACGTCGCATCCGGTGCAGCGGAACTTCGTGCGCTTGAAGATCACGGAAGCGTACTCGATCATACCAGGGGCGCCTGATTTACATGTGAAGCAAGGCTCGAGCCTCCGGCTGGAGTGTCAGCTGAAGGCGGCCGCGGAGTCGCCCCTCTACGTCTTCTGGTATCGTCAGGGGCACATGATCAATTACGACGAGGAACCGGGCGTGAAAGTCGAGCTGACCAAGAACGGATCGATCCTAATGGTCAACAAAACGAAGCCGACGCACGGAGGAAATTATACCTGCGCCCCGAGTAACGCCAAGCCGGCGTACGTGATGGTTCACGTGATCGAAGGTGACCAACGATTACCCGCGACGGCCAATTATTCCCCAGAGAACTATTTCCTGTGACAAGTCGCTTCCTCGTTCACGAGAGAATAGTCGTACCGAAAGTTCGACGATCGACGTTTCTTTCCTTCACACTCGTTGCGCGAATCGAATACGTAACGTGCCTCGAGTCGTCGAACGACGGGAAACGCTTCGCTGTGTCTCGCGACGTTTCGGTAGTTCAATAGAAATTCGAACGAGATTTAACGCGGGCCGGAGCGTATCCGCAAAGCGGCGCGTCGCGACGCGAGTTCCAGAGATCGTGATCGGACTATCGAGGGGGAAGAACTTTACATAAGAGGTGAAAGAAAGGGGCGGCTGGCATCAGACGCCGAGCCTGTCGTTCAAACGGTGATCGACCCCGAGGGATTTTAACCTTCCCTTCGGTCCGAGTCATTTCCCTCTTGTTTCCTTTTCGACTTGCGTCGAGTCAGAGTTTCTAATCTGGTTTCAGAGGAGGAGAAACCGGCGGCGATGCACGGCGGTGACAGGAGGAACGTCAGCCCGTCGATTCTGGCGAGCAACTTACTGGTGTCTCTCCTGACGGTGATCAGCTGGAGGATACCGAGCTTGACCAATCTCTACCCGACGTGAATCACCGTCGAGAGTTACGGCAACGGCCAGAGTATCCGCGCCGCTGCGATCCGGTCCGTCGTCTTCCGCCATCGACCGGATCGTCGGTACTCGTCGTTTATCCGGCAGCAATCGATGCCACGAGAACGGGACGACGTCGTCGTCGTCGAGTGTTCGCGTGTGCAGCTTGCGAGCCTCTCGGTGTGTAGAAGAGCCGGAGCCCTCGCGAGAGGGATTCGCGTACGATCGCAAGGGCAGGACTTTCAGTCGACGATGAATCCTTTTGTTCCAATCCCTCCCGCCCGTTTGTCCCCGTCTACCTTTAATCTCGCAATTTCTTTGTCTCGAGGAACGTGGGCGCGGTCGGAATAACGATTATCCGCCGTGCCCTGTGTGTCTCTGCGAATGTCTGTCTGTGTGTATGTGTATGTGTGTGGAATTGATCTAGGAGTTGAACGCGGTGAGCCACGTTCCATCGTTAACTCCCGGGGAATCGCGGAACACCGCGGGAGGAGGGCTCTCCTCTTTCTAAGTTCGAGTCGACGGGAACTGGAACGTCACAAGGACGGCCTGTTACTCGTTAATATCTCACCGCTCGCGCGTGAGAGAGAGTGAATCAGTTTCTGTGCATTATAAATATACTATAAATGTATGCATATATAATATATATATTCGTTACGTACGCGGGAAGCACATAATTGTATGTACACGTGCATAGGATGTAAGCGAAAACCGATCTCCGAGTCTTTTTTTCTTCCCTTCGAATTCGTTGTCGGAGTTAGTTCGGGATAAATGAAATCGATGTAAATATTACCTGCATTCTCTAACGATACAATCCAATAAAACATTAATCGAAGTTGCGAATCGGCCATGATTATTTACTCGACTTTACGCCCCATCCTAACTCCCTCCCGTCTCTGCACACAGTTCCCCGTTTCGTTCGACGCGATCACCGTGTTTCATATTGGAGAGAAACTTTTCTTCGACGGGCAGACGCGACGATACCAGGAAATTGAACGTAAAGTAGCATGATCACCGTGAAACAAACGACACGGGGGCGACGGAAAAGTTATTTCGCGAGCACTCGCGAAGCAAAGTTGCGGAATGGCTCCGCTCGATAAACGTACGAGGCTACGAGGCGTTATCTATCCGCCGAAGTGTTCGAACTTTACGCGAGTTTTAACACGCTACCACGGTGGCAAACGTTATTACGAGATCCTTGGTTATCTCGCCCGGGGAATCCTGTTAAAACGGATTAATTCAACCGCAAATTCGCTCGGAGAAATATCGAAATCCGCCGCGGGCTTTATAACGTCGGCCCGGAGCATTAGCGTAACCGCGGAACGAGCTCCTAAGACGGGATCGAGAGGCGATTAATTGATAGGGGCCGATCGAACACGTTTACTAACATGCCGTCTGATCCGCTTCATTATCATTGCGAATCGAGTGCTGTTCCGTGACAACCTGCCCGAGTAATTTATGTAACAAACCGCGATCCGACCGAATGAACCGAGCTAATTGACCCCCGCGATTCATGCCGAATCGAACTTACCAATTGAACGTCAAGTTGATTGTTACGCTATGCAAGACTGATTAGTGGGACGAAAAGTTAATTCCTCGCGCAGGTGTTCAGCGGTGCAAACCGAGTCCTTGTACCTTGCCACGACGCGGCACCGCGTACTTATTCTTTCTCTTGGCCGACTTCTCTGTCCTTCCACCCCCGTTCCGCTCGACCCGGCCCCGTCTTATTTTCTATCTGCCCGTGCAGAACTTTTGCGATAAAAGCCCCCAAACTCTTTTACCGGGTGCTAAATTGAAACACTACTGCAATAAAGCGGCGCTGGGCCATCATTTCTACAAAAACTCGACCCCTTCCCCCGATTCTCGAATTATGGGCACAATCAATTCTTCCCAGAACTCTCGACGTCCTGACAGTCGAACGAGAGAGGACTTTATTTGAAGAAACCGTGTCAAACATTTCTCGTCGATTGATCAAAAACTGCGTTGTAACAGACACATCTATAGGCGACGGATAACGAGAGAAACGTCGATACATTGACGTGTCGCTGGGTCGCAGTAATCTATTTCGACGTAACAAATGAGTCGCGTTAATTGCGCATCCATAATATCCGGACGTTTAATGCGTCCTTCTTTATTTGGAAAATCGATTTTCAATTTCACTCTCCTTTCATGCTTATTGTCTCGCGGCTCGACCCGGATCCCCCGTCTGCCACTGCGATATCCTGGCCCACCAGCAATCCCGTTGATCTTTTAATCACGGGCTAATGCGATTCGCCCGGAATTTCGTGCCGTAGTAGAGAAACGCGAACCGATCGACGTACCGAGGGCGTGCCGCGAGTATAGTACTTCGAGTGCGAATGAATTTCGGCAATCTTAATCCATGATGAGTCTCGTGCGTAAGCTTTTTATACGGGCGAGCAGTGTACTCTGTACATTCCCAGCGAGTATTGCGTCTGTGAAGGCGGGGCGGAATGGATGGAGCGAACTCGGTCGATTCCGACACCGCGGCGGCTTTGCTCAAGTTTCTTTCGAAATAACCTGAAAGGGATTAGAGAAAGGGAGGAAGAGGGATGTGCTGACACGGAAAATGAGAGAATGCTCAAGGAGCAGCTCGCAGTTGGGAGCGTTCGGAAAGTTCGCAATTTCTGAGAACGAGTGCTTCTGTCTAGAGGAACACGCGAGGCTGCTTCATGTATCGGTTTGGAAAAAACAGGCTAATCTGAATTCGTCCAATAGATGAAATCGGGCGAGAAGCTCGCCCGAAATCGGTCACGCTGAAACGTAGCTATCTCTGTTGATCGAATCTGTTCGAAAGCTTGACCGTGATGCTTCAAGATCAGAATCGATATTAGTGACAATTGGATTTGTACCGATCAGCATTTTCCCATAAGTTTAATTTATCAGATTCTTCCCATTTATCTGTCGGGTGACTTTTTTATTGCACGTTTCTTTTAGTGAAACGTTTTATTAATTAAACAGAATTTAAGTATAAAAAGATGCACCTGTGTAATTATGTTCAGATTTACCCTATCCCAATAATCTTACACATAATTTTCCTCTTTATCCTAAACGTCGATCCTGGAGAATGCAACGAGCCGCATCGCGTGACGAAACAAGGAAAAACCGAAGAAAGCGCAGCTGGTTTCGCGTCTGGATGTAACGCATAGCTACGTTAAAGGGTTAACGGAGAATGGGAATAAAAAATTATGCCAGCGATTACGAAGAGGAAGCGATTATCGTGTTCCTGTCACGTCGTTTCTTTATCCGTATAATTATTACAAGCGTCTCTTTGCTCCCCCCCTTTTCATTCCGTTTTAATCACTCGAACGCATCTGTGTTCGTTCGTTACGAAAGAATGCTGGCTTCGAGCAAGAAACCAATTAATATTTTCCATCGCGATTGCACTCTTGTCCGCAAAACCGACGACTTTCGTGGAAGATAACTCTTATAAATCTGAAATACCGGAATTAGTTATTCGTTAAAGCGTGCAAGCGGCCTGGGAACTATTTCAAAATTTCGTACAATGTTTCAGAAAGGGTACACGTTCTCAACGATATTTCATACGTACCGACCTAGTATTTAGACGTTCGTGTTTCGTGGAATAATTGGATACACCACTTGGAAAGTTGCCGTGGAAAAACTGGATGAATATATTACAGAAATTAGCCACCGAGGTATAATTGCTTCGAAATAAATTTATTATCTCGAATCCTCTCGACCTGCTTTACGTTTCTTTATAAAAATACCTTTAAATAAACACTAACGATAAATGGAGCTGAGCACAAGTCGAGGATTAATGCGCGTTTAAAGGAAACGGTAAGTGAAAGTGTTCGAAGGAAAACGAGTATACGAATGAGGAAAGAATTGCACGAGGAAATTCTATAGAATTAAGCTTATTAATTTTATTCTCCTGCTTTCGTTTCAATGGGAGCTTCTTTAGCCTCGCTGCTGATGAAGTTTTGTGTTTGGACAAGTAGCGAAAAGAAAGCCTCTTTGGTGCAAGAGATTATTCCCGCTTGACATATTTCCCTGTTTCAATCTCAAAGGCTTCGGAGCTCGTCTTTATTAAAATGAAAACAGTTTTAACAAGCAGCACACATTAGGATTTTAATTCCGTTTGTCTATTATTATAACCCGCGTCGTTTCAACGGTGTCATGGAAATATCGTACAGCGTGCTATTGAAAAACGGTCCGATCAATAAAATAAGAAGGTTTACAAGTCGTTTCATTTCCGTTCTCGATAGCTAAGAGAATTGAAACCTTCAACGTTTCGCTTCTATTCATCGGCGAAATTGGAAAATTATCGAGCTATGATTCACGCACTATATGTAGAGCATCGGGAACGATTCGATTTTCAAGCTTCGAACCAGCGTCGTTTATTCCACTAAAACAATGGCCCCTGTGTTCCACGGTTAAACAATCCATTTATAATGCGAGGGACACGCTAAACTCGATAATAACATTGTTGTTAAAGCAACAATACGTTTGCTACGTAAGAAAGTTGGGATAATTACATCTGAAATTCCGCCCGACTCGAAGTTTCTTTAGGTCTACGTCGGATGAAAGATTAAAATGGCATACCTCCCTGATTTAAACTTGAATCCCGTGCTCGCAATTATTTTCCGTCATATTGAAATATTTCTTTCCGCGGCACAGTTTTCGCCCGACCCACTGGTTGCAAAATAATAGAGCTCTCGTTTCCAAGTACAACGATCCTACTTCGAATTGTGTGTAATTAATTTAGTTTTATTTAATACTACATTGTCACGATTTCGTACAATGCTCCATTGTTACAATAATTAAAAAAACTACGTCTATACAATACTATTGAAACGTATGGGAACAAGAAACATGATTCGAATGAGTAAATCTTCTAACTGTTAGAAATAAACTGGTTAAGATTGAAGTGCATATTTCTGAGATATATGAAAATCTGGGATGAACTTTTGCAATCACCCGGTATAATTGGATTTTTAACCAACATTTGCAGTGATTAAATGCTCGGAACAGATCTTTCAATCTGCTCTTTATATGTATGCGTTCCTGTCTATCGATTGGTTTTTATAGGCGAGGTCAAATGGACAGGAATCAAGACTGGAGAGTTACGGGTCCGTTCGCATCCTTCTGGCCCTTTGTGCAACACGGTTCATCCTCGGGCAGCGGTATTCACTGTATCGCGGGTTCAGCGTGTAAGCGGGAGAGCCTCGTGGGAAAGTCCGTGAAAGTGCTCGGATGCGATCGATGTTACTCACTGTTTTACACGACTGTAACACGGTACCGATGGCGCTTTCGCAGATTGCTGCGTAAACAGAACGACGTTCACCGATTTTGCTGCTAACTCTAGCCCGTCGTGTTTCATTGGGAGGCATTTGTCACGTCGATGAACGCGTCTCGAAACAAAATTCATCGCTGGCGTTGATAATGATTCATATACTCGAGGCAAGCTGGCTGCTCTCGACTTACAATTGAATTTATCGAGCGTGCCACGACGGCGACGGCGTCTCGACTGCGATGCTCGCGTTTAGAAGAGAACCGCGTTTTATCGGTTGAACGAAGTACTGCTTGAACAGATTCTGAAAGGAGAGCCTTTTCCTTTATGAAAAACATAAACGCGCGTATGCATGCCGTGCCGGTTGATATTCACGGAGAAGGGTCTTTCGCGGAAACGAGATTCAGCCATCTCGCGACGAGGGTGAGAGAGAGAGCAAGAGAGAAAGAGAGAGAACGGTTGAATGAAAACGATAGATCTCTAAATAGAGCTGCTGCTGCTTCGCGGAATTGAGAAACGTCGGGAGCTATCGCGGGTCGAGAAGGATGGCCATCCGGAGATTACGTCAATTTTTTTTTTAGCAACCGGAGACTGGGACACCGATTGCGCGTACGGGACAATTAAATTTTCACCGGACGCCATTCGTCAACGTTCTGCCCTCCTCGCAGTTTCGCTTCTCCACCGTTCGCGAACGCGTGTGCGTTATTGGTGTATTTTTGGATGCAACGCGATGCAATAAGATATGAACAGAATATTCGATGCGGTTGCCTGCGTCACTGACTCAGGGGCGGTCAGCTTTCGCTGAGCTTTCACTTTTCCACTGACGTCGAGTTAGTTTTACGAGTTCCCGTGCCACCCACTGTAATGCAGTTTATCGTTCCGTCGGGGATTTCTTCTACCTAAATGCCTCGCCGAACCGTTCACCACTTTTCCGAGGACTTCTGTAAAGCTCGCGTTATATCGAATGGCGAATTTTTATTCCACTATGGATAAAACTCTTGATTCAAGCTGCTGTTCCTCCGTGTAGTCCGTCTGTGCATAAACCAGGTCAATAAACGACGTATATGTTGTTCAGTAATTCGAGACCACCTTGGAATTATTATTTTTTAATTACGAAGGCCGACGCGAGTATTCGAACACGCGGCAAACTTTTATGAATACATTATATGTTGAACACGCGATAGTTTTCGAACTTCATTAGCACTTTAATGAAACACGGGTTGTATATTATACATTGGTGATATTCGGTCAAGTTTTAAATAAATCTGAAAATGTCATTGTTGAATTATTTACAGAAATAGAGTAACAAAAATGAATCGCTATTTGTAAGAAAATGTAGTTCTGTCTAATGTTTTACACAAGGCAATTCTTAACTTAGTGAATTGTAATACGAATTAAAAGATCACGATTCGTGGTTCACCCTGCATATTTCTACGTTGCCTTTTCTACACAAGTTTCGACTAACAGAATCAACGAGCAATTAATAAATTATTACCACGTATTATTGCTATACTATAAAGTTTATAAGCCAACCTAGCTGTGCGACGATCTCCCCCACATTTCAGTTGCCATATTTAATTACTTTGCATGCCAGCAAGAATGTTTCTGTAATAAACAATTACTTTATTATTACTGCTGCGCGAACCGTAGTAAAACCGTGGAGTAATTCGCAGTGGTATAATAAAGGAGGGCACTACGAAGCATAGTGGTAAGTACGGCTTGTAACTCGACAAAGAGAATAGTTTTGCTTTGTTCGAATGTGCACACACAGGCCGTATAGGAATTATCCCGCGTCCCACGCGCGAGGGCTCAAGAGTTCTTGCAATTTTCTGTTGCCCATTCGTTGCACGATTTCGATAATCAAATTCTCGTCCCACTTAAAAAGCTACTGTACGAAATGCGCGCCGCCTACGTGCCTCCGAATTCCACCCGAAATTTCCCCGTGCCCGGACCTTGTCCTTGCATACAGATTGGATCGTTTAAAACTTCAGCTACGATTTACATCGGTATTATACTCTTTAACAAGTGAGAACGAACAGCCATTGTGCCTTTACTTAATTTTCGAAACGATTTTGCAACGGCTCGGCGAGGAGCATTGAAACGAGTTGCTCGTTCGGATCACCGCCGGCAGAAAACCGAGGCGAGAAGATATGAACAAACGAACCGATCGCCCGTTGTACCAACATAAACAACAGCCGTTCAAGCGGAATTGAAACTCGGCTTTAAATAATGTCGGTATTTATTACGTTTAAACTAAATTACGGATACGACTCTCTGAACAGCGTCCACGTTTAATTATCGGTTTATAATCATCGGTTTTATCGTGCATAATCGTTTTCCAGCTTGCGCGCAAAATTATTTATATGGCAAAAAGCACTTCCTTGATCTTTAATCTTCCGATGCTGTGAACTTTTCAGAAGTTGAACCTCGCGCCCCGTTCGTCGTCTGAAGTAATCCGTAGAACCCTGGTACAAACAATTTTCAACACATTTTTAGGTCGCGCGGCACCGTCGACGTAAATGGAAATCCGGGAAGCTGAAATTCCGATAAAAGTTTCCACCGGCCTCGCGCCAAGCCGCGCCGGACTCGATACTTCTTAGAGAATTGCTAGGCTTCCCCGGAATGATCTGTATGCCCAGTAATTTATATCCCCGCTTGCTTTCCTCGCGTAAATCCTTTTCTGCCGACTTTCGTTTAAAAGATTTCAAAGGTAAACGCGAAAGGAGAAGTCGACTCTTACATTTTCAACCTCCCGTCGTAAAAAAACATCAGTACATTGTAAAAAAATAATGTAGTTATAGGGTAGATAATATGAAGAAGTGAAGAATACATCAGCCTAATAATTGACAAAATTATTGCATTTTCGCAGAAAACACATGTGCTTCATTTGTGGCCATTTTTGTAGTTTTTAATTAATAACAAATTGCAGATATATTCATTTTAATCAAAATAACGTCTAATATATCGGAGTGAATGACGTACTGGCCTCATACGGTTTACTGGCCACAAATTGTACACTTATCGTATAGTTTATAACTCGTAAACGAGGCTGGGAGTTCATTTTTATAGTCGGTCGAATTTCGAACGTCCCCGGGAATCTCTTGGAAAACAATTTGCCCGAACGAAGCAAAGTTAATCTCGCGGTATTATATGGGAAGCCTGAGGAAACAGCCCCGTCGATGCGCAATAGCGTCCTCGAGCGTCTCAAAGGCTCGAATCGTGCAGGCATTGGACGCAGAATTCCGGAGGTTCCTCGCGGAGTATTACCTGCATGATTGTACGAAGGCGACGTCACATAGCCATTGTTTCAGTGATAATATACGAGCAGGCGTAATCCTCAAATTACGCTCGCGCGACGCGCCGCTTCCGTCCATCCATTTGCATCAGCTGACTACCTACCGTGCCCGCACAATACCTAATAGTTTCGTGCCCGACTCAGGATGTTTATTCATTTATGGAAAATTTATATGTGCAAAAGTATGCACGGTGTGCATAAAGAATTATTATTATGCACTCTCTCAAGCGATAACAGAATTTCTTACATAGTTCCTGTCTCGTTACCAGAAACACATAATTCCGGGTAAACATACTTTATGCAACAGTAAATATACGCGTATCAAACTCCGATTTACATACGCTATCCGATTCCCTTCTTTTTTTTTGCAAACATTTAAAACAGCGGTAGATAAAATAATTGTAGCAACACGCGATACGTTGTATTGTATAACATTTAATGCAGCGTAACGAATTGATGGTATAAATTGATACCGGGTTTTAATACGGATGTGTATGACGCGTGAAATTAAATAAAATGCAGAACACCGATAAGATGAATAAAATAAATACTAACAGATTGCAGAAATCTATGCGAGCTTTGAAAATCGCACTTTTCACTTAAATTCCTGAGGGTGAAATAATTATTAACAATGATTGATAAAGGACAGTTGAAAGTTCTGTCGAGAGAAATGGCTTTTGGTTCGTCCCGATATCCTAATCTGTTTTGGAGATATGGGTTTCTCGAGTTTGAACGCTCTGCGGGATTCTCGCACAGACCAGCTCCACTTCAGTTCCTAGGAAGAAGGGCGATTTCCTGGGAACGCATAGCAGACGTGTAGACGGATCGGTACGGAAGCTGAGGCAGGTCAGTAATTGGGTCGACGTGCGAGAAAGAGCCCCGAGAGAAAGACGCCAACATCAACGTCGAACAAATGGAAGTCTTGAAACGAAGAAATTAAAGACGTAGAATAATTAGTTAATAATTTTTATAACTCGTGGCCAGTAAAATAATTAATACAAAAATACAGCGATACGAAAATTGATTGTAAAAAATGCACAATAAACTGAAACTCATTAGAGGAATGGTTGGTCAATTGCGGGAACGTATCTTTATTACGCTCATAAGCATTTGCGGGGTCCGACGCGAAAGGTCCTGCAAAAGAAGGTACACGGCGAAGTTCGAGCTCACAACGTTCCAATTACGGTTTGATAACTTCCGCGGTAGACATAAAAAACTTGCCACCGGGAACTTTACAGTTACGACATGATGCGCGTACCGCGTTTTCATGCTCTAGATTTTCACCGGGGAATTATGCACCCCCTGAAGATGACAGGTAGGCCGAGATCGAAGTTCCTTCGGTAAATTCATCTGGTTGACGAGTGTTAACACCGACGCAGCCGCGAACAATAGGGTAATTATCATTTATATTACCACCGACCGACGACGACTGTTTTATTGCGGAAATACTATGAATAACATGCCATAGTCACGTTTTATACAGCGTCAATTCCTTCGTTTATTAATAAATAAACCTACCCTCGCAGCAAGAATTATTTGACACGTGTTTCTCTACCTTCCCTAGAAGTTTACATGTTAAGGGTAGAAACCAGCCTTAAAATATGAAAGTTTCTGCTCTGGAGGATTGACATATGCGATGAGACTGGCGTTTCAGGGGTAAAAATAAAAAGAGAGTCGTGTCAAATACTTTTTGATGCTCGTCTGCGAAGTTTCACCGAGACCGGAGTGGGGAAACTCGTGTAAATTTACTTGTAAACCTAATTCGATGTAGAGAGGTGGAAGTATTCGGCCAAGTTGCGAGGCGTCGTATCTACTCCTCGACAACTTTTTTACGGTGAAACAGGGCGGTCAATTGTGTGCTGATATTAAGCCGGGTGCGAAAACGGCTTCCTCTCTGTCGTCCTCTGTCTACTAATTAAATAAAAAGGTTGCTGCGGAAGAGCCACCCTTCATTACACACAGGAAATTCGCGCGGAAACTAAGTTTCACCGTGGGAAAGAACAAGTTGTTAAGTATCTTTCTGTACTGTTTTCTCTTCACGTACACGCCGGTCCACGTTCGGTTCGACCATCCACAGGCTAACAATTTCACGTCTTGTAAAATCTTGGCAAGTGCGTCTCGCGTACAAAAAAACGTGACGCTCATTTTTTTAAATTTCTCCCTTAGAATCTCGTTGCCGTAATCACGGCCGAGTGTTCACCGCGTTAACCTATTTCTTTTTTCTTCACCTTTCTTTGTCCGCGAGCCCGTTACTATCCTCGACCTCGGTGCACAAGTTTCCGTAACTCGAACCAGCAATGCAGCTATTTTAACTCACGAAACTACTTTCACTCAGCAAATAGTTACAGTCAATTATAATAATTTTGAATATTTACCAGGGATAGTTGCATGCTTGCCTACCCTTCTGAATTATGTACAATTTCCCTGCAGTAAATTTGCATTCTATCATTTCTCTTCGGTTCAATTGAATAGAACAATGAACCATTCTCGCGGTAGAATTTCGAAAGGAAAGGGGCTAGTAGATATTGACTGCGTCCACAGTCTGCTGTTCTATGACCAACCGTTTAGACTGTGATTGTTAATAGTTGTGTTAAACCTAATTCTGACGTATAATGCGTTATGAAATACATTGTTGGTTTGAAATCTCATTTGAAGTGTCATTAGTAATTTGACGGGCTCTACAGAAATGCGACTAAGCGAAGAACAACAGTTTTTAACTAATAATCTAAGTCTGATCTATTGAGGGTTTCTTGACAAAATTTCATTTCGCAGTTCTTCGTTTTTTCTTAATTACCTCTAAATGATTTCTGAAATCAATTCTTAAAACACTGAGGTCACCAAGAGCGACACGTAATTAACTAGCAACTCTTGGTACTTTTAATATTGACAAGACCAAAACACTCTTCTGTGTGATCAATGTAGAAAATTATAAATCGTAAACTTGCAATTATAGTCTCGTGGTGACATAGAGTGTTAAACACTTCGTTGGATAAATAAATATTGTTCAATTCGATTCGATTTGCAATTTCCTGATTGCAAAATTCTTGCACCGATTCTATTAACGCGCACGAGAAATAATTCAATATTTGTCTAATATGCAAATATACATTTTCGTAAAGCCGATTTCATACATATGATTTGGCATTGTTTGATCCCTTGCGATCGTGTACCTTCTGTAGATGCAGTTTGCAAATGTATCAACTGCAAATAACTGCAGTCAAATTCCTACAAGTCCGATAGTTAATAATAAAATATCTTCTATCGTTAACGAGCAATCTTTTCTACGATTACCCAACACTTCCCACGTTACTCGTCCTCGATACGTGCTACTGAATTCTGCAGAGTCCTGTGCTACCCTCGAATGGAGAGACTCGATTATTGATTTTCATGTTGCACTGCAGAAATCTAAATATTTAATAGTAGATAAATTGTATTTTATATAACTCACTTCGAAAGTTGATTTAATTAAGAAATTTAATCAGAATCTACAGGTTAATACAGTCATTTCATTTTATCATAACATAGAATTCGTCATGAAAATATATAATTGTTATTTGACACTTTCAGTGCAATTTTCTCGACACAATTCGAGACAATGCAAAATGGGTATAAAACTATAATGTCAGTGAATATTATCTGCATTAGTTTTGCACAGAAACAATACACGAAGGTTGTCCAGATACTCAGTAAGCCGGCGCATTATCGGTAGATCTTATAATACCCTGGTGTTCGGATACGGTGGAAGATGCGCTTTTCTACCATTAGCATCTCTCAGAAAAGCTGCGATAATTAGCATATTCATGAGTAACAGGTAGGGCTGAACCAGTTGGACGGGGAAATATTTCAAAGTAAAATGAGTACGTGCGAAAGATTCCTCGAGAAGCCCTCCATAAATACCGGATCCGTAAATTTCATTAAAGTTCGGGCACCGCCGTGGCCGACGCGTCGTGTTAACGGTTTTCAGCCGATTTCGTCTTTATGGTTGCCGGATCCGTGGACAAAAAGAGTGCTCTACCCTTGATCCAGGGAATCTTCGCAGTGCGCGATTAAAGGGAAAATTGAAAGGTCGCTTCACGCTTCTCGACATCGGCGCTTCGCGCCCTCGCGGATTCAGCTCCCAGATTAAAGAAGCCGTATCGCGCACCGAGTCTTATTCACCGCCGCGCGGATGACACTGTGATTACATTTGTCATCGCTGCTGCGTTATGAACTCATCAGTTGCATATAAATCAGTAAGGAGATGCCAAATCGCTGTGTAGAATTTATTCAATGAAGCGCTATGCTAATCATAGTGAAAATACATAAAGTGTGTTCTTCCATTTTTCCATACTCATCGTTAAATTAAAAATTTCATGTCATCTCCCATGACTCAACTTATAACTTATCATCTGTCTTGTGGGTCGTACAATTTGCAAACGAAAAATAATTTCGAGGTTGCTTGTTGTTTCGAACAGTTCCTGTAAAATATGCGGTTTAATTTATCTCTCCGTGAAAAGCTTGCCGCTTTAAATGAACGGGACGACTCATCAGCTATAGTCTGCAATGTGTCGTTCGGATAAAGAAACGTGAGAAATCTCAGCGGAGGTGAACGAGTACTTTGCATTCTCGTTACTTTGCATTCACGTTACGGGCAGAAATTTCTGATCGATGGGACCTGACCGTCGCGATGACATTTGAATACCGACGATTCGATATTCACAATTATTGGAATATCGTGATTATTTACGCAACGATCATGCGTCTCATTACTGCGCGTGTCATCGCTGTTGGCGCCCGGCACGGCGACGCGTAATCACGTTTTCATCGGGGCGCGATGTTCCCGCCTGCTACATGGCCGAGAGCTAATTCCCTCGTCAAAATTTATCAGGGCGAATTAAAATCCATGGAGATCTCCCGCTATCGAAACAGCCGAGATCGGTTTGAATCAAGCTGCAAATGAATTTTCATTAGGTCCGCTCGTCGATCGTGGCTCATCTCCGATTTACGAGATCGATCGTCCCGTCAATCAATGTTATCGCTTCTCGAATTTCAATCTTTCCACGAGTCGACAAACTTTATTTGGTCGCTAATTAGTAACGGCATGTAACAATTATTAAAGTGAGAAGAGCAATTGCAACACAGAGCGGAATAAAAGAACATCTTCATAGTTTCTCAAGTTATTTCATGCAAATGTATTTAGAATTAGAAACACGATCGAATTCTAAAAACATTTACCTCCAATCTGTACGTTTAGATACCTGAAGTTCGTGTTATGAGTTTAGATTAGACGAAAGTTCGCGGTTACTTGTAACAGGAATTTCCTGTCAAGAGACTTGTTGCGAAGTATTTGCCGAAGAATTTTCGCGGTGCGACGCAGTCCCTGACGATTTCCACGGACTTTGACTAAAATCTTTTTATACCGGACACCCACGAGATCCAATCAATTTCACGATCGTGAAGTGGCGGCCACTGGGTTTTATACGATCCCTCTTATCCTCGCATTTCACGGACCTACTTGAGAAGAATTATTGGAAATTCTAAAATCACGCGGGGGCAATTAATATTCGAGGGCATTCCCGATGACTAATTCAACTGATCGTTTCACCGGGAATCGGAGGAATTAAAACGGGAGCGGAGCCTGGAAAGAACGGCCGGCTGTAAGTAGTACGGCTCGACGTATGGTCAGACGCGGATGACTGCTAATGAACGGCGAACTCCTCAAGAATATTTTTCAATCGAATATTAATTGTGCGTTTATATAATGTACGTAAGAGGTGAGGAATCTCTGATTAATCGACCACCGATGAATATTTCATGAACGAGCTTCCATTTATTACTGCATGGTACTGAGCGCCTAATTCACTCGATTTGATCCATTAACGAAGATTCAAGGCTTAGTACTGCTCGCAGCGATTGGTTAAGATCAATTTTGCTTTCTCATTCTCTCTAAATTCACTGTTTACTAAGTAACTTTAGATATACAATGTACAGTGAGAGGCAAAATTATATCTGCTCTTTAAGACTGAATAACTGTTCTCAAATTGTATCAAATGGAAGCCCTGTGACTGGTTAGATAAATTAGTTTAATAAATGTAAAAATGAGAAAGAGGTAGAAATTGATAAGAGGTCGCGTTTTTTATCTGAGTTCGTTATGGAAATTTAAACAATACATTTTGAGGATTCGCTCTTCACTCTATTTCGCTGTATTTCCCGGTTGAGCACGAAAGATCGGTTTCCCAGAATACCGTGTAAAGGTTCATTTATACTATCGAATAACTGTAAACGAGCTGACCGGAATGAAAGTATCCGTCGAAGCACGGATTCATAATGTTTCATCGTTATTTCTGATTACTTGCTAGTGGGTGTAATATTGATTTTCCAACATTGTGAACGCTGGACGACTGAATGAGCCCTTTGAAAATTCGCTGCCAACTAATAAAGCACGAAGCTCATACGAGCACAGGAATTACTCTTTTTTTCTTCGTTGTTCAAATCATTCCATTTACAGTAAATGAAGATTTACTTCTGTACTAAACAGAATGAAGCACAGACGTTGTATCCAGAAAAGTGGCGTATTTCACTTTTGCATTGAACAGCTTTTATCGGTGTTTCTGTTGTCCCGAGTTAAAAGGAAAATTCGTCTTTGCGGGAGCGACTCGTAAATTTCGTAGTTGCAATAAGGGGTATTTTGGAATAGCGTGGATTCCGATGCCCTCCGTGTCTCTTTATACGTGGGGAGATTCGAGAGGAATGTGGAGCAATCGCGTGCCGAGCACCTTGTAAGTAGGCATTCACCGTCTCTCGCCGACCCAAAGAGCGGAGCAGTAAAAAGAAGCTACAAAGGGTAGATTTCTTGTCTCACGTTGATCGAGAGGAGTGCACCTCTAGATCTTCTGTATGGGAACGACGAAAATGGATTTCCTTATACGTCATTGCAAGCGCGGGTACGACTTCCGTAACGGAGGGGACGTGCCAACGGATGAGCAGCGAATTGGTTAATCCCGTATCTGTCATAATGATCGATTCTAATTTACAGATCGTCCGTGCGGTACAAATTCGAAATTGATCGTTCCGAGTCGTCCGTGCGACGACGACAACGACGTGCATCGAATCTCGATAATTGCAAAAAAATCTGTAACCTCTACGGTAAAAAAAATTTGCATTCCTATGAAATTTCGAAAAATCACGAATTCATCAGCTCGACTGTTTCAATAGACTATCAGAGAGTGACGAACTGCTGTTGAAATCGACGGTTCATACGCGCGGGTAGTTGAAAACGACAATAGTTAACGATGTAACCGTTTGACCCGCGAGTGAGTTCTCTTCAAGCCGGCCCTAGTTCGGTTCCACTGTTCCTCCCTCTCTCTCTCTCTCTCTCTACGCAAACGTTTCTCGAGGTCGGAATCCATGAATATGCATCCGATCGGAGCCGTCGAAGCTGTTCGTTTGAGACGAATTTATCCATAAACACGATGGCCACAGGTATCCCCTGTATAAATATCAATGGGCACACTGCTCGATTTCGATTTGCCCATGGATATGCATATCCATTATCGGTTAACGAAGAACGCGTGAAATTGGAAATGAAAGGTAGCACGTGGCGGATTTAGATGAATTAAGGAACGATCGACCGATATCCGATTTCCACTGAACATTTCCAAGAGATTCTTCGCCGATTCGTTCAAATCTTGGCACGTTCCTAATTATTTTTCCGATACTTATGGCAGAGTAAACGACGCAACGGTCTTTTTAATTGGAGTCGAGAAATGAACATCGGCACGCAAGGCGCGGCTATCGGTTTAAAGGCGATCTGTATTGCGGAATAATAAACGTCGATCTGTTTCGCGATCGAAAACGCAGGCTGACTTCCTGATGAACACGCGGCTGACATTTATTTACGAGGAAATTAAGTATCTTTTCGATCGAAACTCGAGTCTAAATATTATTTCCTCAAATCTACATAACTAGACAATTTTGCAATTACATATTTTTATAGAAAGTAGATAAAGTCGTGAGACTTGCACAGAAATTTAAGTCGTGTGTAGAATATTTTTAAAATGTAGTTCAGTTTTTTTATTGCATATTAATTTTCAGTAATAAATTCTAGTATTCTTAGTGATTTTTAATAGTTCGAATCGAATCAGTGAAAATTCGAAACTACTTACGAACTATTTCATCCTGTCCCTAGTCGCAGCTTGACGAGTTTTCTCGCGGACTGACGACCCTATTCACATGAACTTTGATCCGATTCGATAAATTTTAATTGCGTTTCAACGTCGCATAGACGAACTCCGTAAATATGAATGTATCGGTCGCTCGTTACAAAATGTAATCTCGATGTTTTGACGAAATCATTATTTGCTTCTAGCTCGGCGCATTGATACAGAGAACTTTGTCAATTACTATAACACGAGTAAAATTGTAGTAGATTGCAATCAAAGTGAAAGCTTATGCGAGATGAAATAGTGAATTTCCCAGTGGACCACGTGTTTGCTTCTACATTTCATACCGAAAGTGGCCGCTTGTGTAATTTGTAAGATTTACCGCGGTGATTAAAATGTATCGTGTAAAGAATTAAAAACAGTAATAGTCGCGTTAAATATTGACGATTCGTTGCAGTTTGTATTCGTAGTAGAGAAGAATAAGGGAATTGTAGGCGCTTAAGCAAAATCGTAAATTAAATCTTAAACTCCAAGTAAAGCCCAACAGTGCTTGTGATGAACATAGCCAGGTTGCTTTTCATATATTTCGCTTGATTCATTTTTACTTTGAATTAAATAATCGAGAACGAAGTGGTTGAGAGAGGCAGAACAATTATCACTCTGCCCGAATTTATCAGTGTCCGTATTCTCTCTATTCTTTGCACACTTTCCGGCCTAGAGTCATTGCGAATTCAAAAGTAGATATTTCTACTTTGTACGTCTCAGGGCTGAAGACATTCTCGTCTGACAGCCAGACTGAATAAAACAAAACCTACATCCTCCGCGGAATGAAATTTTATAACGTAGGAGGTTGTTTCCTTTTTGAAACGCTCGTTTCCTCGCTCTGCTCTGTGCCTGGGCGTTCGTCGATCAACGGGACAAACGAGTGGGTCGCTTGGTTGTTTTTTCAACGGGGATCCGTCGCTAAAAGCGTACCGGTATCGAACAGGATGATGATCGATCGCGACGTGCCTCCAGAAGGTATTCCGTTTCATCGCGAGTTAGACACGCCGCGTGTCACGAGCAAGAGATTGTCTCGACTTTGGGGAGCGTCGTCACTTCGGGGACTCGGGGACAAACGGAAAATTGGAAACTATAAATTTTTCCGTCCTCTTTCGCGGGCACAGATTCCGCGCTCACAGAAATATGTCTTAAAGCTATCGGTTATGAGCGACCGGGGGATGGAAATCTGCTGAGAGCCCTCCAGTTTTATTTAGCGACTGTCGGAGAAATTTCCTGGTTATACTACTTAAAATACTGTATATGCACATTAACACATTTTAATTAGAGAGATATTTTTCTTATTAATATTTTAATTGTAAAAACGAGTATGTTTAATTTATACATAGAGAGGATTTAATAATGAGAATATTTGCACTACACGAAATGAGTCATCATCAAAGTTCCTGGTTGTACTACTTAAATTACTCTACATGCACGTTTGAATGTTCTAATTAGAAGAGTATTATTGTTATTAACATTCTAGCTGCAAAACCGATTATGTTTTGAAGTAATTCATACAGAGGAGTTAACAATTAGACTGTTTGCTAGTACAATGTGTGAGCAGCAACAAATGCTAGTGCAAGCGGGATTAGAAGTTCATTAAACTCCTGGAGGGCAAGTCAGCTGGACAGGTTATCTCCCTATCTGTAACTCAGTCCGTTTTAATTATCCTCGCAGTAGCTGTGTTTTTTGAGGACTCGGGTCGAAAGTATTTAATCCTAATTTCTAACTGGCGCGTTATCTCAATTGAAAAAAGAATGTTCGATAGTACCATTAGAGCGAGCGATCCAGCGAATTTCACAGTTCTTCGTGACAAAAAGAAGTGTTAAGGAGCGGGCAGAAAGGAGAAAAACATGGGCGGGTAGAGGGTGAGAGTCGCGAATCAAGGGTAGTGAGAGCAGCGTGTGCGCATAAGCGTCGGGGAGGACGCGGGTGCGAGAGAGAAGGGCGAGACGAGGGAGACGCGGTACGCGCCGGGCGACCTCCCCTCCAGCTTGGCACCCACACCCCCTTTCGCACACGGACGCGCGAGCTTCATGGCTATGTGGAAACTCGAGCAGACAGCCAGTCGCTCGGCGTTCGCTCGGCAACGTGGCTCAAAAGTGGTGCTGTCTCGCGTGATTCGAACAAGCGCACCGAAGGGACGAGAGTGCGTCCGCGGGTCGCGACGATGCCACCCCTCGTCTACCGACATCGGCCAACGTGGTCAGTCCCGGTCACCGTAGGTTAGAGGTCGACGAAGGGCGACGACGCGATTCGATCGGCGATCGTCCTCGCGGAATCCACAGGTATCCCCAGCGTCGCAGGGGTCCATTACCACCGTCGACGCTACGCCCGTCGATACGCGGATCGTTCTCACGCGCGCGAATGTCACGGACGCGCGTTCGCCAGGCAATCGAATTTGAATCGCTCGCTTTGACGTCCCGCGATTGACTGACACACGCGCCAATAGCAGTGCGGCCGGACAGGAGCAAACGGTCGCGATGATCGAGGAAGACGTAAAGTGTTGCCACGAAGTGCTGGTGAACGGTGAAGAAGAATGCCCGATAACGACTGGGGTTTGTGCGCGGTCGAACGTGGAGCGCGCCGGCCGTTCGGGGATCCAAAGGTTTCGTGTTTCCTGCTAGGAAATTCAACGTCGTTCAAACTGGTTCAGATATAATCGGCAGCGCCTAGTGTTTCAGTTACGTTCGCATCAGGTCGATGGAACCGCATAATCGGTAGATCAAAGCTTTCCGCGGAGCTTTCAGCGAGGAATTCGATGGGGAAGGATCTGTCGGGTGAGCCGGCAGAAAACGTAATAAACTTGAGGCGGGACAATGCCGCCGTTTTAGATTGAATACAAAGCCGGGCGGAGGTTTTTGATCTCGTTGCAAAATATTGAATCGATCTGGGAGTAGCGGGGGCGGGCCAGGAGGTGAATGGCATGGCTTAGGACGACTTCCGTGTATCCTATGGTCGGGTGACGGTGCCGAGGATCATCCCCCTGACGCACACCGAGCGGTGATACACTCGATACGTGGATCTTGCGCAGAATATGGGGCAGACACGAGGAGTGCTCGGCGACGTACGCGTGGCAGCACGAGGAAATCCTCGGGATCGGTATCTGATTTAAACCGGTGGACCTCTAATCGGGAGGACTGCGTTCTCTCCCCGATATAAGCCGGGGGAAATCGCGTCGTCAACGCGATCCGATCTGCGTTCAATCGCGCTAGTCAATCGGTCCCGTTAAACTATCGACGATGGACAATCATGGATAAACGCGGCCACGGGACGGAAGTGTGACAGGTGTGATCGATGGTAAGCGCCCATCCGAATCGTTTAATCAACGAAGACGGTAGATAAGAATAACGATCGTTGAACCTCGAGCTTTCACGTTATTATCACAGACCGTCGCGATCCCAGCGATAAAGTCTGTCCCGCGATATTCAACGTTTTAATAATGCTCGACACCGGCGCAGTCCGCGTGATCATCTTAAACGTGTCAATTATTATTTTCTACTCGAGATTCTATTGACCGAGGAATGCCGAGGCGTGTCAAGGATGGAGGCGTGCGCGATTTGAATTGCTAAATAGAGCTTAGTTGCTATCAATTAAACCGCGATTTGACGAGTAGAGGAAACGAGACCCGGTCCGACTTAGTTAGCGAAAGACGCTCGAATTAAAGGGGATATAAATAAGGGATGGCAGCGAAAGGGGAAGTGAATATCGCGGTATGCATGTGGAATACAAAATATCTGTTTTCTCGTGCATTAACAACACACGCTAAACGCTCCGTGGAAAGTACCACTGGCTTTCGAATTTTAATGGCGCCTATAAATCCCTGATAAGCCAATCGTTCGAATTAATATCCGTGTAATATTTATTCCTTTTTATCGCGCGATTCCCGAGTCCTCGTTTCTACATTTGTATTCCGTCGATGCTGCAGCGGGCGGGCACAATTTATTTACCTCGTTGTTAATTAAATTCAGTTTTTAATATCGGTACCAGAAATATAATAAAACGAATAAAAATCGACGAATATAAAGATGATTGAAATTTAATTCTCCTCTTTTCGATTAATTAATTATCTCTGGGGGCAGTGCGTGTTTGTTATTGATTTATGATTAATTTGCATTCGCTCCGAGACGTAAGACAGTGCGTGTTACCTGTTGCACATGCAATCATTGCATATTCTACACGAGTCTTCGACAATCATTGCGAACTACGTCGTTCGCCTACAACTGATTCCATTTTTAATTAAGATCGCACAATCGTGGAAATGAGAACTACTACGAAACCGTGAAAAAGATCTGAAGCTACTGCAATGCTCTTGGCAGAACTTCTTGTTAATCGTGTCGTAATTAATTATACAATTATTTTGATAATTAATCTAAGTCGCAGTCGCCATCTTTTTACCGGTTGATACATAGCGACCGGACGCCTTTCTCCGGCTGCAAGAACGATCAATCTTAAGTACAGCGATTTCGTTTCTTGCGAGACGGAATTCACCGTCGCGTCGGCTACGCAGAATGAATTGCATATTGTATTCCCATTGCGAACACGGGAACGTTTCTTTTCTCGCTGCCACTGGATCATCCGCGAAGAGTCTCTTCATGCGTTCGCGATTTTATAAAAGACCCGAAATCCATGGGATAAAACGCAACCTTCGGGAATGCTTCGCAGGTATAATCCTCGAAAATGCCGGGAGCATGAGCGAATAAGTATTGGATACGTTCCTCGATATTCGCGTAAGTTTGTCCTTGCGAATTTGAATTAACTCTACGAATTTTCTGCATATTTACTTTCGCCTATTTCCCGATCTCTCTGACATGTACAAGCAATGCTAAAAAGTTGTCGTAATATTTGGAAGACAGAAATCGTTTCGTTTGAAGAAACAGCATTTTATAGATTGAATTTTTCAGAGAATTATTACAATTACGATCGCGAATTAAATTTGAATGCAGATACGTGTACACAGATAGTAAACTGGAACGGGGCGCGGGAACTGACGTGACTCGGTGGGAAATTTACACTGCATTAACCTTTGTATATACGATTTCACTGTTGAAAAAGCTAATGGCGGTAACGTGTGTCCTTCTGATTTACACGCGAGCCGGGCGAATATAACGCGCGTAATTACATAAAGACAACGCGAAGGAGGATGAAAAAAGGTGCCGGGCGGCCGGGTAAATGCCGGAGCTGTCGCGCGAGACGAAATTTCAACGCCGCATTCTTCACTCAGAATTATAACGTCGTTTTGCATATTTCCATATTCAGGTATCACCGCGTTGTTACTCAGACGACGAAAGAACCATTCAAAGAAAATGCATATCATTCCATTGCTATTAATTACGGGTATTTTAAAACGCGTCTGAATAAATCCCAAGGACAGAGAGCAATGATACTAATTTTCCACCCGGTCCAGAATTGGTCATTCTCTGTCGTTTTCACTTTATCATTAGAAATCTTCGCTGAATACAAGATACGCTTTTGAGATATTCGCGTCACGAGAGTTACTCAAAATGTCGTCATTATTTTCCTGACATTTGCCACCGAGACACAACAGTTTCCCGCGATAAACTTTTCTTACAATGTCTACGAGGCACGCGAAGTCGCCGGGATACGTAGTAAGCGGCGAAATGACGCGTGTGTCTCGGATAAAATAAAGGAGAGACGCGGTCGTATCATTGCACCCGTATATATTCCAGAAACACGCAGGGGGGGTAGGGTAGGTACTCACCCCGGGACAGTTCAAAAGATAGTGGCTCACGATAGAGTCGATTCGGCTCGCTAAGTGTATGTAGAACCGGGAAAGCGGAAGGTCCGAAGGGATAAGGAGATGATTCCTGTCTCTAAGAGGGATCCCGCGCTTCCCACGGGAGGACCCCGAGACCCAAGACGTCTGCGTCCCTTTTTTTCCCATTACAGGAGGAACACTTGTAATTTCTATCCATTTGTCACTCCGTCTCTACTTCCCATGGAGTCCTTTTCACTTCTGCGATGAGGGTAACTGCTGACCTTAAGAGCAGTTTTCCTTTAATTCTGAAATTGCTCCAGTACGACTCGTTCATGATTCATCGATCTTCCATCTTGTATAAAAAAGATAACGACGAAGTTGTTCATCGTGACGACAGCTATGAAGATCCTATCGTCGTTCTAGCGACACTCCTGTTCCGAATAAGTAATAATCTCTTAACCCCTTCCCCATTTTTCCACCGAGCTTAATCCACTGTTCAGTTTGAAACCGCGCTTTCGAAACTCGTTAGATCGCGGCGGTTACCGGCCATGATTACGTTTAATCAAACTTTTTCCAGCCGTGTTCGAGCCACCCCTAGTTCCGTGTCGCGCCGCGCGCTTTACCGTACCGGAAGTAAAATTAAGATACAAGCCGATGCCGGGGGCACGCGAACCAACTTACGTTTTCATTTTACAACGCCGTTACGCGGATAAGAGTCCCGCTGACCGGCGGTTCTCCGTTACAGAGATTCTCCGCGAGGGATTCCAATGATACGCGGTGATCGGTGGGAAGGCAGCCGCAGCACCTCGTCCCTCGCGTGCGCAGACCCGTGGAACCCTTATCGGCTCCCGGGACGCGCGAGCAAACCGAAAGCTTAGATAACGGCCACGAGAATGCCGGACGAAATCGAAGGAACGAGACAAGTGCAATCGCGTTTGAAGATCTCGTGATCGGCATCGACGATTTCCGGATCCGGGTAGAAAATGGGCGCGAGGACGAACAGTGAACCATTGGCGGTCGGGTCCATCGTGGGGAACATGGGGCTGGACCGAACCGATCTGTTGACCGGTAACGAGACCAAGGACACCGCGGCCGTCCGCGAGGAGACCGTTCTCAACGACGTTTTCTCAAGGGACCAGCCGACCGACCAGTTGAGCGTCGAGCAGCTGGGTTGGTACAACGAGTCGACGACGACGGTCGGCTCGTTCTCCTCGTCGTCCTTCTCGCCGACGCCCGACAATTACACCGGCATATCGGACCTGTTCGTGTTCGAGGACCTGAACGATTACATCAACCGATTGAACTACAGCGCGTTCGTTAACCTGACGGCCTACTACGACGGCGGGGCGAATTTGAGTCTGAACGGAACCGTGAACTGCAGCTCGTCGATCGGGTCCGGGGACACCGTCAGGCCTGGCGAGTGCGACACGGACGAGAAAACCAACAGCTGGTGGGCTCTGATCCTCGTGATCGTACCTTGCTTAACACTCTTCGGCAACGTCTTGGTCATTCTCGCCGTTGTCCGGGAACGGGCTCTCCAGACCGTCACCAATTATTTCATCGTCAGCCTGGCTGTCGCCGATCTCCTCGTCGCCGTGCTCGTCATGCCGTTTGCCGTCTACGTTCTGGTAAGTTTTCTATATCTATAGTTAACACTTTCGCTAGTTTAGGTCGTACGATATACGGATAGACCGAAGAGTGACTGAAACTGCAATTTATAGTCGTTTTTCAGTTCTTAATTCGTAGTTGTCAACTGGTTGTTGCATATCAATGTGTTTCGTGATGCATGATTAATGAAAGTTGAGGATATATTTTTAAACGTTGATCAATAATGAAATAGAACGTTTAAAAATATGTCCTGGATTTTTATTAATGTATCACGAAACACATAGATATGCAATAAACAGTTGACAACTGAGAATTAAGAACTGAGAAACGACTATAAATCCAACCGGAATGTCTCGTTCATTTAAATAGTATGAAATAAAATTGCATGAAAGTCGAACCATTATTTTCCGTTATTTCATAGGACTATGAATGGGTGAACTTTATTGTTTGCCTCTTCATTTATCGTTTCACTATACTCAGTTTAATTTCTTGACCAATGGTTCTAGACGTTTTAAGGATGTATCGGCTATACAGTCAATCCCAAAAGTTTATGTATTTTAGAAAAACGCATTTCCTATGATTAAAAAGAAATTAGACGTCGGAAGAACAATGCTAATAATAAATAGCTACGTGCTAAAAAGTATAGAAGGAAATATCCAAT
>NW_017132978.1:324080-412369 GCF_001652005.2 Ceratina calcarata | reverse complement strand
CAAAATATCGAAAAATATCGAAGTATATTCTAAAAAGCGTCAAGAATTCCACACTTTTTAGGCTTGTATTTCCTCAAGTCAATTGTTTCTTCCAACTTCGCAAATTCAACATGCTAGCATTGTTTAAGTGTATAGCCTATACATCTTTAACTGTCGGAGATGTTAACTCGCATTGTCGTAAAATTCAGAAACGTCATAACACGAAAGTATAATAATTACAGTTTATGAACACAGTTTTATTATCAGTGTTCCTTTATCAGTCAACCAATGACTTCGTTTTATTATAGAGCTACGCTCATTATCACGTTTCCCCATTAGTTAATGATCGCGTTTCGTGTCTCGTACTATCTTATCGTAAATAAATTAGTCCCGTGTACAAACTTGTTTGGAATATACAAGCGTCTCAGTAATTACGATTAATTGTCATTAAGATATCGCGATGTTAATGGTAATAGGCGGTACGTCCGTTTATAAAGCTCGTCGAAACTTTTTCTTATGGGGTAATAAATTTTTTCGATGGCCCAAGGAACCGTACGAAAGTGGCGCACGTAATTCGAGATGGTTCGTGCGTATTGCGAACTTTTCCCATGAAGGAGGGATAATAATTCTAGTCGTGGTCTCGGAGCGCGGGCTAAATTTTGGATCGAGAACGCGTAGAAGAAATTTCGAATTGAGAGGTCGTAAAAACGTAGTAAACGTTGAATGTTTGGCCAACCGAGTTATTCGTATTCCGTGCGCCTAGCGTAGTTCTGTCCAAAGTTTTATCCCTATTCGGGGCGAATTGCTCGAAATTTTCGAATAGTCGCACAATTTTTCTACGGGAGCATATTTTTCCTGGAAGTCACACCGGAGTCCGATCAAATATATCTTTTTATCGATAGTAAATCGTTCAGTAAAAATAGAGCGATCAAAGATTCGATAGTCGCTACTTAATGGTAGCGAATTTTTCGTCTCCCCGTGGAACTCGTGACCGTCACGCGAGACGATGATACGGCTTGTTCGTCACGTAATGACTGGTGCTTTTTAGCTGTACGTAGGAAACAGTGTGTGCAAGCATTACGGCAGTCGCTTTGTAAGCGGGACGCATACAGATCGAAGTAGTAATTGTACATGTACTTGTTTCCCCCTCGTTTATACTAATTAGCCTTTCGTTAGACGGACGCGACGGCGGCGGAGTGAAATTTATTGGAAAGGGAAATGCGAACATAATTTATTCCACGCGACCGACATGAAACCTAATGACTGTTAAAGATGTACCTTCCTCCTGGAATATGCATGAGCTCTGGCTCCGACCGTCTGCAACTGATCCGTCTGAAAAATATCCAGCGTGGGAAATCGGAGTTCCGCGAGCTAATTGCCCGCTGGTGGCGACCGGACGTTCCCACCAAAACTCGAAAGTATCGAGCTTGTCGATCCGACGCGCGGAAAGTGTAATTATCAAATTAGCCCGCGAGAGATGCCCCAATAACCCGATAACGATTCGATAGATGTCAAACAAATACGTGTGCAGATGCATTGGCTGTTGTCTGAACGGTTTCCAATTTCCTGCACAACATTTGTGATGCCCCTCGTATCACTTCTAAACCTCGTCCGACCACCCGACGTGTATCAATTAAATCGCATTTAAAAATTAATACATCATTTTCTTTTCTCACATAATTTATTTCGACAACGTTGCTCTTATCTTACTTCATTACTCCGTTCTGATAATTTTATTTCGTAAAATCGCTAACTTCTAAAGTCTATAGATATAGTATAAAGAAAAGGCAGCTATAGGATTAGGATCTAGCATGTAAAGGTTACTAAATAAACAAGATAATTCTCTTCTCGTGAGAGACACAGTTCCGGTTATGAAGATGCATCTCCTTTACGTTGGTCCCTCAGCGACATTTTTCACCCCCGACAGCGAACCGACCAATAGGGCGCAGCTCCTCCGCCCTTTATCGAGATGATAAAATCGGGAGACGTCCCGGACTGGATATTAATGCGATGCAGCGTACTAAAATCCCTCGTCGACCGCTTAAACGATCGTTCGCGAGTTTCACATTAAACGGTTTAGCGACGCGTGTGCGCGCCTGTAATGCGTCGCAACGATAATGTCGCGACGTGAGCGTCGCGTCGTCGTCGTGCCGCGATCGAAGCACTTTAGCCGGTTGCTGCCGGGGCGAACCACCCGCGCCCGCTCTCACCCCTCGTACAGTTTGCACCTTCGCGAAATATGGGAAACCGTTGTCTATGACTCTATGATGCCCCCTCGTCGCGCGATTTTCCCAGATACCCCCGATAGATTCGACCCGTTTAGCATGATCGATAAACTGAACAAAGACGCTAACTACGTGACACTTTGAAATATTAACATAGTAATTCATAGATAAGACTGGAAAAGAGTCAGAGGGGATTCAATTTTGTCGCGTTTACAAGCGTGCCGTGAGTCGGTTACGTAAGGGGACGAAAGCGGCACGAAGGCCCTTGTTAAATGATTAATAATATTAATTTGATCAACGAAAATTCGTGCGCCGGGGAAGAGTCCGCGAGGGTAGTCTCCGAGGAACGACCCGACAGGGCATTCTTTCTCGTGGCCCAACGCTGATAGGTAATTCGCGTTTATCGGTCCTCTGGTACCTTCTAAGCTTTTACGGCTATGTAGATCATAAGATTACAGACATTTTTTAAATCCTTTACCGCGACCTAACACGGGCTATCATTTGCTATCCACGATACCACTCCCAGCTAAAGGATCTTTGATGATACAAAAAAGGATTACTTTTGTACAAATTGGCTGACAAGATTATTTAATTAGGTGGTGAGAGTAAATGGACGAGTTTCTCTAATACCGTCATGCGCCAGTTTATATTACTGCCATTTCTTAGACAATTAACTCGTTTATTACCACGGTCAATCTTATCCTCCGTCGAGCGATACTACTTTCAGGAGGACGACGAATTACCGGCATGATTCCAGCGAACGTCCTCGAGTGTGACCGCGGTTAAAAGAGATTACATTGCGAACGCGACGAAATTTGATAAAAACGTCAACTCCGACCCGCTTTGATAAATCCAGTTCTCTGCAATTTTTTTTTTTTTCGCTCGGTTCGCTGAAACATGGAAACAAGCGAGCAGTTTAGATCGTTACGTTTGGTACACTTTTGTGTGTTGCCCGGCGGCGATAAACTGAAGTCGCGTTTCGCAGTCACGTCGGTTAGCCACGCGAGATCCCCGTTCCGAGCAAACGTCATCCTGTTATTATTAAATTTTTCGAGACGCGGCCAGCTGCGCGGCCGGCGTATCTCCGCTCGGATCCGCGCGACTCCGTTTGCGAGGCGACCGTAAATCCTTCCGTAAATTTATGTCGGCCGACGTTCCGTCCTTATCGATACCTTTTTTTAACCGCGTCTCGTTCCGCCGAGTCACCGAATCACGGAAGAAATATCGTTTGGATCGCGACGAGATCTATCTTAATCGATGCTCGTATTAACCAATTTGCTTCGCGTTGCACGCACGCACCCGCGCCGTTATCGATATTCCATTGATTCATAAGACGGAAAGACGTCTTCATGGCCGCCTTCCATTTGTCGTCTGAACGAGAGAGAGACAGAGACAGAAAGAGGATAAGCGAAGACGCGTTCGAGAAGAATCGATTCGGAAAGCCACTTTTGCGATGCCCTTTTCCCGTTCCGTAATTTTCTTTTCTCGGCCTCGTGTCTCTTCAGAAATTCCCCGTACGCCCGAGCATTCGTTCACTGATTTATAGAAATATACATCACCGAACCGTAGTATCGATTTCGATTAATAACTAGGAAGAATTTAATAATTATATTCAGTCATTTTATCCGTGATGATGCAACGCGGTCCAGATTCTCGCGTTATTATCGCCCATAACGCGGGTCCGTAACGTCTGTTGCAACGAGTATTACGTAATAGTTCCTCGCTTATAGGCAACGATGAGACCAGAATCTGGTATGAGTTATCGCAGTTTTTTGCCGGAGCGTATCCACGCGCTGGGAAGAATACCGAGAGCGGTCAGAAAATTGCGAAGGATGGACGTAGACAGGAACGGGCGCGAAAGAGAGGGACAACCGTAAGGGTGGAACAGTCGGGTGGGAAGGGAGGTTCAATCGAGAGGGAAGGGGAGGGAGATGCCTGGCGTGACCGCGAGCAATTTCAACCCTTTTCGCTCCCGGTTGCCTCCGGTAATCCCCCGGAATCGAAGCCAGCCTCACCACTCAGCTGTTTTACGAAGTGGAATAACACGGCGGATCGACAGTGCCCGGGACAAGGTCTATGTTAATAACACAGATCGCTTCATCGCATGCACGCTTATTACTTAGTCGGCTCGCGAGTCCAGTTTCGGTTTCCCGTGTACACACGCGGCCCGGGGGTTAGACCGGCCGCGCGGCGGCACGCTGCTGACATGAATATTAATGTTCGTGCCGAAGGAACTCCGCGGCCACTTTTCTTCTGGGAATAGAACGTAATCGTACGCGAGACCACGGAATCGCTCGTGGCCTTGCCACCGAACTAAACACGAATTATCTCCTCCACGCGGCGTTCTCGCTTCTCCCTCTTTTCGCCTCACTCAGAATTTTAAATCGGTCTGTTCTCATTCCCGTCGACGCTAACCAGACCCCGTCGACGAACGTAAAATGAAAAATACTTGCCAACGGAATCGTAAGAAAATGGTAAATAGAATATCTCAGATATACACGGTGTCATGTATCTTACAACAGATTAAGAGCTGGTTCGAAAATAAGTGAAAAGTGTAAAACGGTTCATTTGACGGAAGGTAAATGGCTCGAGAGACATCGGTCGTTCCTCTCGGTCGACCGGTTCCAGAGTAAAATTCGAAAGTCTCAGTGTCGTTTCATCTCGCGATTACGACTGCCGATCGATAGCGAGGGGAGCTGGAGGGAGTGCTTTGGATGCAATAAAACTAGAAAAATCCGCGTGCTGTGCGACGACGTCAATGCCGCGTCAATCGTGCGCTGCACGCAAAATGGAACGGAAAGCGTTGAAGTATCCGGGCTCTAGTTAGACTCCGATGTTTAGAAATTCGGGTCACCGGCACTCGCGACGCGGACGTGATTTTTCGGCGGAACGTCACAATGCCACGTCCGATGAAAAAACATTATTCCTTCCTGGTGGTATAAAATTATTTCAGCACGTGGCGAGATTGTGTCAATTCATGAATCGAATGAAAATTCACTTTTTTTTTTTTCTTTAATTTCCTTTAACGGTTCATGAATAATCGAAATGAGATTCGTCGATTCATGCGTATCTATAATATAAACTTTCGAATATTCGGGCAATTTTCATTAGCATAGAAAGATATTAATAATACGAGTAAATGTTTCACGCAGATGCACACGCGATACGAGCCATTGTTCCGTTTCAATAAAATATGTATCACTACTGATATAAAATAAACGTAAATTCGCCTGATTGCTCTTCCGTGGCGGCTAACAACGCGCGAGGCTAATCGAACGGTTTCAAAGATAAGGCAGAACGAAGGTGAAAAATTTCGTACAAATGTCATTGGTTAACGGCAAGTGTACGCGATCCTAGGAAGAATTTAAAATTCGACCGTGTGAACGATAACGCGTCCGCGATAAATCACAGTGCTCGTATATAAACGAGTCGCAGGGAACGAACCCTCGACGTCGAGTACAGCGTGTGTGTGCACGCGGCGGTATTCACGGGCGGCGTCCTCGAGGTCGCCACTCCTTTCAGCGACGAGCTTTCTAGCCGCGCGCGCGAAATACGTCGACAGCTCGCGCGTCCTTACTTTAGCCGGCGCGGCTCATTCGGGTAGCGAAGGGACGCTCCACGTAACGGCCATAATTTTCCAGCACTCGCGGCCCATTCATAATTTCAAACTGCCTTTATTCCGTCCCGTCTCGCGTCGTCGTACAATAATGGTTTCGCCGAGCACGGCGTGTGTACGCGGAGGCGATACGCTCGGTCACATTGTGCGCCACGCAGCGACGTATTTCGTCGAGACGCAGCCGCTCGAGCGCGAAGCACATGATCTCACGGCCGGAGTGAAATACATAACGAGGTTAAATGGGACTGGGAAATCAGAGGAAAACGACGAAAGCCGGCTTCGGCTGGATCGCTCTCTCGGATTAGCCACTGTAACCTTTAATCACCTGAAAATCAGGCACTTCCTCCAATTCGCTACAGAGCACTAAACGGGATTTAACGCTATCAATTATGGAATCTTTTTACGAAACTTCATTTTTAGAGTAAATGACACAAATTTGAATACCGCTCGAGGCATTAGACTCTCGTTCATTTGAATTCTTACGGATCTCTTCGGGACGAGTTCATCGCATAAATTTCCATTGGAACGAAGCTTCGCATTTACATTCGTCTTAAATTATTTATCAACGGGGTCTGACATTTTTTACAAATTAATTTGCTGGTTGTAATTCTTTCGTTGGTACCGCGGGGATAAACGACGGGTCGAAAAACTTTGACCGATCGTAAATTTAGCATATCAAAATTCACTTTTCATCCGCACAAACGTAACACATAAAACTAACGGATCGCCTGTAACCGGTTGAAATGTCCATTTTTCATCCGCGTTTATACGCCAACTAACAGATTCCCGACCTTTTGAAAAAGGAAGGACGAAATGGTGCGACATGAAAGAACCGACCCTCCAGTGTTACGAGGTACATCTATCTAGTTTTTGACATCAAATCGAACGTGAAAGAGCGAACTATTGGTTTCTCCAATTATTTCGATGTTCGAATTCAGAAAGCTGAAGCGAGAGCCAATAGTACGAACCAGTTGTCAGATTATTATAATACGAATTAGTCGCATCACTAATTACTTCAAAGATCTTGAATCCCAAAAATAAATTTACTATCAGAAACGAAACTCGTTAATAAATGTTATTTAAGTCTACCAAACCCCGTGAATAAATAAATAATTAACAGAATATGAAAATTAATATTTTATCAAAATATTACGTGGCCTTCCACGTTGGAAATCGTTGCTCTAAACAGATTAAATAACGAGGACAAACAGTCCACAAAAGCTGCCTCTTCGATGTTTGATATATTTCGATTCGTACTACTGTCGGCGACCAGAACGTACAATCGCCAGTAGTATAAGTCACCTCATGGTCAGACGCGTAGACGAAAATAATTCCAATGCATAAAAATTCCTTTACACTTCAACTATGTCAAATGTCAACTCCAAAACACTGTTTTCTTTTTATTTCTTGCGTTAAATTTGGACGAAAATTGATCCAATCTTTAAAAGTGTTAATTTCCTTCGAAAGCACTGCTGCAATAAAAGCAGCGGCGCGCTAATTTCTGATCATACAGATTGGTTAATGTTGAAAAAATGGATGTAAATCCAACGGAACGTACGCGGACTGCAATGCGAAAGGTTCGATGATAAAATATTCTCGCAGGAGCAGTTCGTTGCACAAACAAAGCTATTGTTCGCGCTTTGCGTCGGTCCTGCAGATACCGTGACCTCTCGCCTGGCTTAAAACAAGCGCAGAAATCACGGAACGTTCCCGCCGTGATATCATTTGATAATAGCCGCCTTTATCATCATTACTATCACGATACACGTGGGTGCAGAAGAAAAAAAAATGGATTGAACGATTATTGAGAAGAGAATAAAGTTTCGTTGAGATCGAAGGTGGAGAATGGTTAAAATTTCGTAATCGCGGTTGGCCTCATTAAAGTTTATCATAGCAAATTACTGGCCTGGGAGGAAATAGAGGGAAGAGATGGTTAGATGGATTGGACCTCTTCTATCCGAAGTATTTCTACCCGCACAATTACAGCACGTCCATTCGTCAATCTCCCCGATGAACGATCTTGCCCTCAATTGACGGTGCGCCCGCGGAGCGGGTAATTTCCCAGAAAATTTCCTCGTCGCATTTAGGATCGCATTTGTTCCCCATCCCCGTTTCGTCAAACGAAAGAGGTGTGTCTTATGCAAAAACGAGGCTCCGCGAGCGGGATCGCACCTTGTTAATAGCCGCAAACCTCCATCAGAACCCCCGAAGCACCTTGCAAATTATTACCCTCCATCCTATCCGGTGAAACCTGTTCGATTGTAAAGCTACATAATACCAGTAATCGTCTCCTGATTAGCATCGAATTTTCAACTCAGCAGCTGAAAATATAAGCGAACCGCGGTGGAATGGAAAAACTGGAAGACGTTAACGCTCGGCGAACGTCGTTAAGAGTAATTTGAAACTCGACCCTCTCTTCGACTCTCATCTATAGCACGTTTAACGGTTTCTCGCGGTCTCGGCGCGAACTTAAATCCATTTCGAGTCTCGATTTCTAGTCGAAACGAGGGGAGCCGTAATGACACGGGGCGACTAAACCGTCCCGGCATAAAACCGGCGGAAAGGAAACAATTTTCTCGTGAAACGCCGAGATCCGTGTCACCTTTGATCGTTCCTAAATTATTTGGATCGATGTTCGAGCTGGGGACGGAGCCACTCCAAAGGGATACGTTTCATCCGAAATCGACTCCCATTGTCCGCGTTTCCATCCGACAGTCGCCGAATGTCCCTTGACCTAGAGGACAATTCGCCAGTCGCTTCTTGTTCTGATAACTGAAAATCGTATCAGCGCTGAATAGAGATTCGTATTCATAGAGAAATATTATCCGTGCAGACATTGTTACAGTATCAAGTTTATTAGTCAATAATTATTTGTGAACCGATACAACTCGATATTGGTAATTGAAATTGGATCTATAATTGTTCCTAATCGAAATACGATTTAATTAACATTTTGTTACATGAAAAATTCTTTCGAAGAAATTGAGAAACGGTAATTTAAATGATATAGGATTCGTGTCAACTATGCGTGTAGTAAATTAACGGAAGAAACGTTGTACGACGGATTTATTTTCTTTCGCAAAACCGACTGTTGTTTCAGCGGATGGAAAGTTCGCCCGACGAATCGCGCTTTTTTACCGGTGACTGCTATGGAAATGAACAGTTTTCCCAAACTTTCCCATCCCGGCACACATAACGGTCAGATTTATCGTCTCTGCGAACCCGTTCACTTGTTATATTTCAACGTCGTATTTCAGAGGGGTAACAGCGTAGCCCCTTCTTCTTCATTTCTCTTATACATCCCTTCTTTATTATATCTCGTTACAATATCTTTGAGCTTAATAAAAACGAACGTGAACGCATCATTCCATGTTTCAATTCCCCTCGTTCGTCGAACGTTCATCGATTTTGAAATTGGACACCAGGTTCCAATCGTTTCATTCTTTCTATCGAAAACACCAGGTCGCACGTTAATCGCCTTCTTCGCTTTGATCTCGACTGTGATTGTATCGCGCGACACTCGTTTCCTTTGATCCAACTTGGATCCGACGTGGTTTCTCGGTTCTTTCCACCCCGGAATCGCTTATATCGCCCGAACTTCGGTCGACACGTCGTCTGCACGTTCCTAACCGTTTTACTTCTGTCCCGATTCCTTACCAGCCAGTCAGTTCCTCGGCACTTTTACGTTTATACTTGGGACACATATTTCGCACAAAGAAATTTGTGGAAACATCGTTCCGTACCTATTGTTCGATGCTCCAGTCTCCGTCGCGAGTCCAATCGTCCCTCGAGACGAGTTCCCTTCGAGTCTTATCATTTTATAAATTCCATTCCAGCGAGACTGATCGACTTTAAATACTTGACTCGGTTCGTTTGTACTATTTCAACTACGTAAACTCTACTGTAATCTCTAAATAACTAGTCGATAGATCGTTTAATAAATAATATTCATTAATAGAAATTGAGAATTATAAACTGAATGGAGACATTCATGAAACGTACAGTTTTTTATTTCTACACGAGATTACTCGGGAAAGCTGACACAGAATACGATAAGTAAGATAACATATTATTATTATTAGGCAATTTTGGCTGGGCGATATATTCCGGATATTTTATGATTGTTTACCGTAAGAAGCTTTGGACTCATCAACGGTAATCGAAGGAATGCTAGCATTGGGGAAAATTAGCCATGCGGAGATGAAATATCGCGCGTACGATGTTTCGCGCCGCGTTTTGGCCGTTATCCAAGTCAAAGACAACGATAACGATGTCCTCCGCGTATTGGACCGGCGAAGTGGGTCAAAGTGGACGCTGAAATATCATTTTCAAAGCGTCTGTTGCCTATCCCCCACCGCGTCACTCCCACTACCAGTCGTCGTCCCGCATGTTCATTGTAGCTGAGATAACTTTTAATTACGTTCGTCATCGGCGTTTGATAACCGTAAACGTATTCAGGTTATATCGCGCGCGAACGAACGCGTTTCGTCCGCTCCTCGGGTTACGCGAGCGTTGGTTATTACGAGCGTTGTTACGTAACGCCGTGGTTGAAATTTAGCAAATTCAGCGATCGTGGGTATCGATCTCTGTTCACGGAATCATCTAATGGCCACGGGAGACGATTACTCGATAGCATTGCCAGTTCCCATTGTTATCTGTTTTCGAACAAAGCGCGTGCGTGCATCGATATTGGAAACGAAAATATTCCTCAATATTTTCCCACAAAGACCGCGCCTCAAAAGCCTGCGGAGGAACGTTTGTCGCCAGAAGCCGTCCCCGTTTTTTTTTTTTTTTTTGACAAGCCACCACGAGAAACTCTGAGCTTCTACAAAAATCTATTTTACATCGCTTATACTCTATTGTATTGTTATAAATCGTGTGCTATTGGAGATTCTGGGAGAAATTGGAATCATTCGTCTCAGTCGAGTTTTTGACAAGCCACGAAATCGTATTTCCATCCGAGAGTTCGAGAACGCGAATCAAAGTTGATTGCGGCGAAAATACGTGGAGCTTAATCTCTACGAGAGTCGTCGATGAGTTCAGATACGATTTTCGCATCGTCGAAACGGAAAACAAAGTTCCCATAAAGCATTGTGACCTATTTTCGAAACAACCGGCCCCGACCCCTCCTCGACTCGCACACCGGCGGTGATTTCATAAAAAGAATTGTCAACGGCGCGCATTTAATTACCGTTTGCCCGGGGAATGTTAAATCTCGTCTGGGCAGCATACCGGGGCAGCTGTCTAATATTTCTCCCCCGTCCTCGCCCCGCCCCGATAAACCACTGATGTCGGAAAATAGAACAGAGCTCGATATCGGCATAAGCGCGAGTATTGGTCGGTATTTAATGCTCGCATTCGCGTGCGGCGCGCCGACGGATTTATACGGAATTCTGTTTTCTTCCCTGCCTACGATCATATCGTATTTTACATCGATTCCCTTCGCGGCTCCGGCATTTTATAATCCGAGGAATCCGCCGGGTTAAAGATTTTTTATTCGTCCGACCGACAAAAATGTACACACTGTTATTCTATACGTTCGACGTTCGCCGTCTCGCGGAATTTATTAGTATTGATTACGAGATCGGTATGCCTTAATATAACAAGCGATGCGAGCAGGTCTTCCCGGTTTGTTGGATAAAATGAACGTTCATGTTCCCTGCGGCCGTTCAATTGCGACGCGGATGGGAAACCGCGGGCGATTAAGTGGCGCCTGTGTTACCATCTCTGGTTCCGCTATGGGGTAAACACATTTTAATTCCCGTATCGCGGGCACGGTTGAACGCGCGTATCGAACTTTGATAAAACCCCCGTTATCGGATGGGAGCATATTTCAGGGAACGAATCAACGGGAAATATTGAACGGCTGTAATCTTCGTGTGAATAAACTGGCTGAAAGACTGAAATATGAAAGACAGGCTTGCACATCACGGCAAGGATGCTGTATCGATGCTCGATGCGAGCTTCTTCCTCGCGTAAATCAATTTTCATAACTGTCGCGATCAGGCACCTCGCCGCCGTATCGGGGCGAACATTTTTCCTGTAAAACGAAACGGGATGTTTTCGAAAGTAGCTTAAGCGTCCGATTCCTGGCAATGATAAATATCTTATTTTTGCTGACGGTTCATTTTAATCGCATTAACTTCAACCTCATGACCACATAAATTAACATCATACAGTTTTACATAAAAATGTAGTGGCCAAACGAAACTGACCATGAAAATTGTAATACTTTATCATTGTTTTTAGTCAATAACTCATGCGAATTTAACAAAAGCACAACCATAGCATTGACAAGGGTTTTGTTTCGCAATAAGTGAGTCACGCCAGTGTGCGGGTAATTGCAATTAATGAAAGATTTCGTTTTTGCAGAGCCGCGTGAAAATGTTTGCCATGAAAATATCGCGCGATTCAAAGTGTCCAGATAAAATGTATATTTATCCCGCCGCGCTTTACTATTGTGTTTCATTCGCGTGCACTGAAACAATTAGGTTTCCTATAGAGTTCTCGAAAACGCTCGGCCAGAACGGATTACAATGGATTTATCGCGAATTCTTGCCGCTGAACTTCGACACAGAGTTAATTCTTTTTCCACGTACCCGCGGTTGCCCGGCCGTTCGACGCTGTTAATTGCAAAAATCTTACGCGTTCGATCGAGTTAATTAATCTTTTCGACCGAAGTTTCAAAAAGCGCACTGCGCTTTATTCCCGTTGAAACCTGGGATATTTCTAAAAATTCGTAGAACACAGGAAACGATGTGTGCGTAAGCTTTTCTGCTCTTTTTATCTTCGTTTCCCCGTTACACAATGGACTTTTCTTCGAGGTAACTTAACAAAAAAAAGTACAATAGTTTTCAGTGACCCAATTCGACTGTAGGTAACAAGTGAACTTTCGGATCGCGTGACAGACTGGATCAGGTGAGTGCCGAGAAATCTGGCAATCATTCCGAAAGACATTAGCGTCATTAACGAGTGAAACGTCGCTGGGGGTGAAGTGGTTGAGGGTTAAGTGCGTGCGACGTGGAAATCGGGGTGACGTCAGGTGGTGGATGGTGGCACGTCGGGCGGTTTCAAGGCTGCCCTCGAGTGCGCCGCGTACGCCACTCACGTTTCAAAACGTTTTTGAGAGGGGCTCCCTTGTATTCCATAAGTCTCAGGTTGCCAGGTGATGTTTGCCTCGCGAACTTAACCGCACGAGGGTTCTTTCAAGATGGTTGAAGAAGAGGGTTGCTAGTCGAACGACTTTCATCCGGTGCTTGGCTACGCGGCGAAGAGAAACACGATTCTTCGCTTCATTTGCTAATAACATTGTTGTCTAAATAATGCAGTTAATCGAGTATTCGAATAATTAATGTAGTAGCCAATTGCTTAACTATATTATTTATACGCGCAACGCGCGCATCAATGAGGCGCGCGTATAATTAATGAGATGCCCGGGACAACCGTGAGGAGCAAAATGAATGGTTCGGGGGGAAAGATGATTGTTGGAAAATTGTTGGAAAAACGGGTGCTCGAAAGAACGTCGGATGCAAAACTAAACAATAATTCAACGTGTAAAGAGAGCGAAACGATTTGCAGCCTCCGGTTTTTCCTCTCGTAATAAGCGTGTAAAAAAATCTGCCCGGTACAAAACGAATCGCGAAAGAGAGTTTATTACGTAATTAGAGTAAACCGAACTACTATCCGCCTGCAGGAACGTAATTAATGCAGTTTTTTAAAATGGTACTCGGAGTGAAATCGATATTACGAGCCGCCTGTTCAAAGGCATCGCGTTTCGAGATACGAAAAGAAACCGCGGCGTCTATGATTAAAAGAAACAAGAGGAGAACTGTTATTAAAAAGTGCTGGATCGCTCGATTCACGGATGTTAACGTTATCGGGAAAAGTTTAGAAATTACAAGCTTCGAGCTATCGGTAACTGAATTGTCTCGTGTAACGAGTCGTCCGACGAGATTGTTAAACTCCTGGAAAGTAAATTTTACGAAGCGCTTCGAAAATCGGGAACAGATTTTTAAAGCAGTTCGTTACGCAATTAAAACGAACCGAGAGAGTTCGTAATAAAACACGTAAATTATGAAATGAAATCGATGCGATTGTTGCAACTCTTAATTATTATAAACTATTATCGTATAAAATATTCGCGCTTACACCGCGTTCAGAATGTCCATCAGACAGTAATATCGCGTAGGTGATATCTTTTCGGAGAGCTACTCGTTCACCTGTTGATGGACGGTTCTACCTAAGGATCAAACGGCTCCCGCGAAGCAGGGATCTTCACGGCTTTCGTCGAGCATGCAACCGAAAGCCGCCAGCAACCAGGCTTTCGCAAGGACGTCTTTCTTATTCAGGAATTTCAGAAACTCTGGAAATTTCGTTAACCCTCGAGAGTGCAGCTGCATCGGTAGACGAACAGTTTCGTTCAATACACATGAGCCTGAGGCACCGTTGCAATTCTCAATTATAATTGTTAAAAATTTCTCAAAACCTTTTAGTATCTCAGTATCGAATAACGAGTAACGAAGGCAACCGCGAGCACCGCATCTGATAATGGAACCATAACTCGTGGACGACGACGGTTCTCGATACGATTCCGTCGACGAGATTATCCAAATAAACGGAACCTAGGCACACGTGGCGGCGATTCCGATGGTAAAAGGAAAAATGTAAAGAGCGGAAACCAGAATCAGGTCGTTTGTATTCCGTTGTTTCCGTTCCTTCCGCGCGATATTGCGTCCGCTGAGAGAGACACTAACCCGAAAAAGCTTTTATTCGCTCGCCAGCTGGTCCGCGAGGAACAATGGGAAGTTAATCAACTACGACTCCAACGGTGGTCCTCGGTATAAGTATAAGTACTAGGCTAGGTAGCCAGCCGTGACGGAAGGTCGCCGACGACGGTTTCGTTTTAAACCCGGGACCCGGAACTTTTCGATGGACCAGTTTCACGAGTTTCGCGCCAAGAGGTGGCTGATCGCCGGGACTTCTCGATCTCATTAAAAGCTTTCTTCCCGTAACTTTCGAGGGACGAAACTTGCTGCGAATCAGACGACGCGAGATTTGCCCCGCGCGCGGTAAGCAAGCGTTAATTAATAGTTGAGCGAAATCTGTTTCCACGATCTGTTTCCGAACGTCGACCGGGAACAAGGGGGAACGAGCGTGTTTCGTATCGGAAATTAGATTCGAGTAGTTCCGATCTCTAACGAAACCTAGTGTCCGACGTCACCGATTGACGAATCCCGTCGATCGAACACGTTCCGTCGGTCTACAATCACGGCTAATTTCGATACGAATGCATTCGCGTATACAACGGAGAGAGGAGGAGTAGACTCCGTTTCCGAACGCGTGTACAGCTTCGAAGGTGATGGTAGCAGGTGTTTTGCATTCATCTTGGGTCGCATTGAAATTCTACGTCGCGTATAAACTCGTCGATATTTGCGATCGCGTAAACCCAGGAATATTTTGTCGTGAGCCGATACCCCCGCGAGAGTATGCATTCCGACGTTCTCTTGAAATTCTTCGACCGCACGGGATAAGTTCATCGCATTAAATCACGATCCTTCGATTAAGCCGATTCTCAGTACCGTCGATAGCACTTCAAATCTCGTATACCTGAACGATTAGTGCAATCCTGAAGTGAGCATCGATTTCCCGTAAAAGGGAAACGAAATGTTAAAGCGTAAAAAAAAGGGAAACAAGACCCATAAAGAACTTTCAATGCCAACCGGATCGAAAATTGAAAAAATTTCCACGATTGTTCTTCGCACAAAAATTATCCGGTCCAAATACCTGGTTTTTGATCGATAGGATAAAAAAAAAAGTTGGTTACGACAGGGATTGGCAGGGATGGAAGACTCCCAGCGATTCTGACAACGCGCGGGTAAAGTCGGGTCAATAGCTCTTTTCCATTGATATAATCGCTAACCCCCGGGAAGTTACGCGCGTTTGCGAACTATTTGCGCGTCCAACGAAATTGTGTCCCGGCGAAACGCTATCAGCGGCGAGTTTGAATTTCGTGGATTTCCGTGATAAATAGCCGGTTTAATAACATCAACCGGGATATAGCCGGGACCCGCGATAAAACGTCGCGGCTCGTAGTTACGAGACAGAGATACCATCAAACGCGGCTGCTAAAGCTCGGGCGTGGAAGAAAGTGTTCGGGAATATACGGTGAAATTAGATTGACGCGTGCAAAGTGAAATTTAACTACCGATACGCGTGGACTCGACGACCCGTCGAACGCGACCGTCTGAAAACTCGCACGTCAAAGTCGTCTTACTGCAATTACAGTTTTTAATTCACACAAGCCCGACGTTTGAACGATACAGTGAGAGAATCGACGGTTGGAGTAAGGTAATAATTCTACCGGTTCCTTTCTTCGTTCCTTCCGCTCGATCGGATCGTTGAAACGTTCGAGTAATGCAATAAACATTTCCACCGGCGTATATTGAACGGGAATCTCGGCGAGATCGAAAGTTCATCGTTCTTTCACAGTCGTGGAATGTCTTGAAGCACGAGCATCGCCGATTCGATGATAAAAGTTCCGAGGCGATAATTTGAACGCTTTATAGTAGACGCGTCGCGGCGGAGCGCGCCGCGCGAGGGTGAGTTCCCCACCCCGAGGGCCACCGGCTGTTTTAACTCGCCTCTTTTCATCGCGCGGGGCGGCACGCTAACGGCGAGTCGCGAGCTCTTGTAGAAGTCGCAATTGCCCTGTCCTCGTTTCCTCCACCTTTCGATAAGAGCCACTTTTATCAGGTGGCTTCTCATAAAAGGTTCCGCAGTAAAAAGAGGAGAGAGAGAGAAGGGAGAGAGCCAGTGACTCGAGACGCGATAGGGAAAGAAATGGAACGTATTGTTCCACACCGGCTTCGGCTTCTTTCTTCTCCGTCCAATGGTACAATTTCGATTTCGAGTCGCGTCGTCGTCAGCTACGCAGCTCGAATTTATTCGCGTCAGAAGCACCGTCTTTCCATCGTGGGACACGGCAAACACAAGAAAGGAAACAAGGATTCGAGCTGCTCAATAGTTCTGCGGACAGTTTACAAAGTATACACCTTTGTGTGCGTAGCTACTGTCAAAACGTCTCGTACCGTGCCAGATACATTCACGAATTTCGTTAGATTCCAGTCTCGAAACTTCCTATCGATATAATGTAAAAGTACATTACGAAAAGTCGCTTCAATTGTGATCCCTTTTTGATATACTACACTATACGTAAGGCTGTATTCACCCTTGGATAAAAACAATGGCGAAGTATTCAGATTTTAACAGTTAATAGATATTATTTTAATAAAACTCTGTACATTCTGATTTCATTTATGAATAAATATGAGTACGACAATGACAGAATTTTGTAATTTTTTTAATTTCGTATAATTCTTAATATATGATTTAAGAATATCAATTTTGTCAAAAGATTGCCCTTACTTTTTTTGTTTATCGTTTCTTTTACCCGGCTGTGTTGGCAACACGTAAACGGTTGAATTTTCTAACGTTTAAAAGTATTCCCGTGGAACTTCTTCGGTGAAGACCGACGTGTCAGTTCGCCCAAAGGTACTGGTACTCTTAGTGTCTTAAATACTCTCCTATAAAGTAACGGAACGGTGAAGTAGCACGGAACTCGTGCCGAAGGTTTTTAACGTCGCGGTTTCGAGGAACAGATGACTGCGCAGAATTCGCCCCGAAGGATTTCTAGCCGTACGATTAATTGCCTTTCCGAATGAAACCGTAGTGGCTGGTAATTATCAAACACGTCGGACGTATTATCCGAACGGATGGTAATCAATGAGAATTTCAATATTATTAAGAATAGCGACGGGCGGACATTCGACGTTAATGGAGACGTGACGCACGAGGACGGTCGGTGAATCGAAATTGGAGAAATTTTACGACCATCTGCAATCATCGACGGAAGGAATTGTAATATAATTCTTCGATACGCGAGGGAGGAATCTGCGCAGCTTTCTATTTTTTTTTCAGGGAGAGTAGAACCCCTTTTCGTGCGGTTTCTGCTAAGTTCGTTCGTTCTACCGACCCTCTCGGTAATTCAATCATATTAATTACTCGTAACGGTTCTCGAGCCGTGATTCCTAGAACGCCCCTCGATGAGCTTATTCAGCGTCCCTTCGGGGTCGCCTTTGGATCCTCCATCGGTTCTTAAAAACGGAAACGAAACCACGATGCTTAGAAAGGCGCGCGCGCTATCAGCTCGTTTAAGAGGATCAAACGAGCTCGTTTCTAAACGAACACCCATTACATGATTACGGTATTTGAATGAAACCACACGTAGTCGCCTCGCTATCTTCCAAACTCCGAGACCGGGAATCCATAAGCACGAATTACTTAAGCCCTTTGCGCGGACGATACGAAGTTGTACTTCGTCAAGTGGAATAAGTCGTTGTATAATCAGACGCGCCGTTCGACCCGGAATAGCCTCATAGAGCCAAGTAGTAGTATTAGTAGAGAGGTGAATTCAGTCGTTAGCTACCTTTCAGTTAACGTTCGAACATCTATTCATTTTTCATTTCGCACACGTGCTGATTTTCAAACAGCACCGTATTACACATTTAATTCAGAAGATCTGAAATTTTGTCTACTACATATCGTAAGGCGAATTACATCACAAGACTTCTGAAGACGTTCTGTCCCTTTGACGAACCTCCCCTTTGCTTTTTTATCACCGTCTTCATTCTCCTTTGATCCCCTGTAATCTGGATTTTAATTTAACCTATGAAGTGGAATCTGCAGAGGATCTCGTCATCTAATTTTGACCTAAGGCTGCAAACGAATCGTCTACTGTTCAAATACTCTTACATTCACACACGTTCTAATTAAGTCTTGGTATCTCTCGCGATGTTTATAAGTAAATGATAATTAATGAGAATGAAACGTGATTTAACGATGCCCGTTGGTGCGTTTCGTTTCGTTTCGTTTCGAGCTTCTTCGTTTCCAGTATTGTCGCCTGCACACCGGAACGGGAGATTTATACCAGCCGGGGTAAAACGATTGGTTCGAGAAGAATGAATATCACAGGATTAGGAGAAGGATTTACGGTGGTACTTACAGGAGTTTGGGTTCACCGGCGGCGGGACAAAGGGGCCAGTAATTACGGTCATGTTTTTAACCGTGCTTCCGCCTTCTCTCGCCCCGAATCCCTTGACCATCTTTCCTCTCTACCCGCATCTACACTTTCCACTCACTGATCTTCTTTACAGACCACCGTCTCTCGACATAACGTCACTCGGTACGCCGTAATTTGCGATCCCTCATGCTCCCGTTGAACACGATAACTCCATTTCCGAATCGGCACGACTAATTTACACGATTGCGCGACTGTAATCTGTTCTATAAATGAACTCGAAACACCGCTACAGTAAAATAACTAAACAAAGTTCCGGTAGACAAGTTTTATTTGGTCGAAATTTGTAACACGCTCCGGGCTCTTGCGCCAACACTATAGGCGGATAATTATAAGAGATGGTAATTACGTCCGCGCTGGCGTATAATTATGCCGAATAATGCACGCCTCTATGCGGTCGGTTATTGTTATTACGCTGTAGCTCTAACTAGAAGATTGTTTAACCGAGGAACGAGTAACACCTGCTCGTAATTCGATACAATCGCGCATCGTGCATCGATCGCGGCCACCGAGGCAGGCGGACGTTGTTATCTAAAGGACGGCCGAACAGGCCCTTGTTTCATACGTATTCGAAACGCTTGAATGGGCTTTTACGCGCAGAGACGCCTCGGAAAATAATATCCTCGACGGCTGAAGAAGATTGGGAACCAGAGAAATATCGTGGAACACTCGAGGGCCTCTCGATCATGGAAGAGGGAGCGGAGACTCGACGATGTATCGTAACGTACACGAGACGAATAAATCATGTCAATGAGGATTTCGAGAAAGAGCCTTTAATATAAATGCCAATTTATTTAAAAGGAAACACGATTTTTTATTATATATATTGCATAAATTATTATTGTGATTTAAATGTTTGATGGAAAAATGTATTTCTCTCGTGGCTACGACGTCGAAGACGCCAACTGAAATTGGCACAAATTGGTGTAATATCTTCCTTAACAAGACGGTGCGACCTGATTAGCACCTTCGTTACTTTTGCTCCGGCGCTATCTTCCGTTATATTTCTCACCTGGTACAGTGGCTCGCGAAAGTATCCGAGCACTCATTTCATGAATACATTATTCATGTTATAACTTTATTAACAGAAATTATTCAGTATAGAGAGAGAGAGAGAGGGAGAGAGAGGAATATTTTCCCGAGACGTACTATAAGAGCAATTTTTTTTCATGGGATATTAAAATGGGTCAAGTTTATCGTTTCGATTTTTCGGCCTTTCAATTTGCTTGACTATCCGCGCGTGAAATTCGGCGCCGCGGAATACCCCGTATAGATTCTAACGCGGATATCATCGCCGTGGACAATTTCCCTTGTTATCGCCGGTGAATTTTCCGCGATCGTGCATAAAAATTAAAACGGCAGCCCAAACTTCTGATTGGCCATTAAAGCGGAACGCGGGCCACTTTGCATTACCATCGCCGCGGGACACGCGTTCAAATGTTTTAAAGTTCGCTTCTATAAATATTAACTGGCGCGTGCATCCTCTACGCAGCTGACGCCGCCCTCTTCCATTTCTCGATTTTATATTACATTAATAATGAATAGTACAGGTCATCTTTTTGTAAATATGAATCTCTATTTTCTATTCAGATTTTTATATGGCGTTCATACAAACGTATTACGTTATGATTTTTGTATTATTTAATAGTAGCCCAGATTTTATTCGATTCTTCTACAACGATAGATAGATTTATTTTATCTCCCTGGTTTACCTTTGGGTCGTTTATGTTCAACGGTACACTTTTCACTGAATTCGTGAAACCGCTTCGTTATTTCGTAGCTTTTAATTAATAATCGCGTTTATCACGTCTTTTTTGTTTCTATTTCTGTTTGCCTGTCGATCGATCCTGAAGTTATTTTCATTTCCATTTAGGCAAGAAATGGAAACCTACTTCTGATTGAAAGGCACTTTACCGAGTGCGACACTTGTTGCATTTATATCGAACGTGATTCGACATTCTTTCACTCGTTAAATTGGTTACCGAATTCGTTCTCTAATTTATTTATTTATTCCATTCTCGGCTTTCAAGAACCAATTTCCATACAAATTATAATAAAAATGACGAACAGTAGAAACATAGATAAATTGATAGGACGAATTTAGTGACTCGTAGAGTATCGATTATCGATACATTTATAGAAATCACATAACAATCACTGGCATTTATGCCGTATGAATCGAAATGATAAACGACGAATTAAATGGAACACGGATTTCGGTAATCGATGCACGCACGCCGATTGTGTAACAGACGTCCGGCAAACATGACGCGTGGCAGGTACGTAACTTGTTGAACTGCTTGTATTACAACATGCAACACGTCCGCGACAAAACGGCGGTAACGTTGCAACGCTCGTAACAAAAGGACGCAGTGGTAGTAACGCGGCGGAATATTCCGGTTGCGGAGAAGAAAATGAGAAAGGTGGAAACATTTGAGCGCTGGCTGGCTTTTTAAAACGTAGCAGAAAGGATTTACATTTCGCGTCCGGTTGACTCCGATCCTTTCACCGACTAAAAAGGTTTTTTCCACCTGCCGGGCTACGTTCCGATGTTTTCGCCGGGTGCGAGTCTTTTCGACTAACGAAAGTGTTGAAAAATTAATATATTTCAGGAGGGTTCGGGTGGAAATCATCTCCTTTACTATTTTCTTCGTGATTATGACAAGAAACAATTCTTTTTATTCAAGGATCTAAAAGCTTCACGCTTTCTTTCTTTAGGGAGGGACTGGAAATTTACATATAAGTGTGCCTAAGGCAGAAGTTGCATATTCAAGACGCGAAATGTGAAAATTAATACGTGACTATAAACTCTGTTCGTCAATACGTCAGTGGAATAAAAATTAATTGTGCGTCGTGTGTAGTTGTAAAAATACCCAACTTTCATCTTCATAGTACTTTTAAACGTGCAGCTTCGTTCAACTCCTGCACGAAACGCGAAATGCTGCAAAAAGTAGGTACGTTCTATAGACGGGCTAACAGTTTACGATCGCCGCGAGTCTCGTAAACGGCGGGAGACGGCACATAAGGGACCCGAAGCGCGATGACCGGTAACGTGATTGGCATAAGCAATGCAAGACGCAATTACGGCTATTGCTGGTAATCGTAACTCGTTACGGAGCTTGCGGATTGTCTACAAACCGGACTTGATTTACATAGCGTTCGGTTACGTTATGTACATAGTTCATGCGCCATCGTTACCCAAGCCTGACCTAATCCAGATTCGATGTATCACCCATCAGATTTGCCAATTTCCTCCTCGCCGCGCACGCTGCAGTTCCATACGTCAATTTGCAACCTCAACCCCTTCAACGCGGGGCGGGATTTCTTATACTTATGATTAAATCATATTTATTTTAATCGTATTTAATATTATATCAGCGTAAAATTAAGAGCTGTGCAGATTTATGTATTTTTCGTCGCAGTTGGAATGGCACATGTCCCAATGGTATTTCATAGTGGGCCATTTTTACTCCAGTGAGATACTGTGGCATTGTCAGTTTTTGTTCTAACTCTATTTTATGCATCAAACGAGAAAATATGTCCGTACTGAAATGAATCAATCCAGAGAAATATTTTTTAATTTGCAAGTGGAACCTTTCAGAGAATTCATGACGAGATTAAATTCGAATACAATGTTCAGATATTTATGGTAAATTTCGATTTCGACCAAACCTATAAATCGAGATCGAAATTCCCATGGAAGAACGGAATCATAAACATAGCTTTTAAACGATTTCTCGTGAACTGGGTTTTGAACGACAATGTACGCGAATCTCCGATTTCCTATATTCGCCGAGTGTAAATATTTGAGGAGCCGCATATTTCGTAGGCATCTTGTTAGTCGTACGGTAAAATTGACAGAGGCCCCGGTATCGTAGGAGGCTCGTTTGAGCACGGCGTACTCATCTTTCCGCATGAGTCATCAGCCTCGGAAGCGAGAGTCCGTGGATTTTCAATCTTCGATCGCGGAACAGGCTCGTGCGCTCGCATTTTTTTTCTCCCTTCCCGGCGGCTCGAAAAGTATTTCGAAGTAATTTACCTCCGAGTATGCCGCCGTTGTACAGACCGGCGGACAGTTTATGGGAAACCGTTTTAGTTTCCGATCAACCTTGCCAACAGCGTTCTCAAAGATTACCTATTTCTCTCGAAGTAGTTCGTGCGTTCTATCCGCCGCAAATTTACCTCCCCGAACGAAATTCTCGTCCTTTATGAATCGAGCGAGCCTTAAACCGGTTTATCAAAGGAACAACGAGAGGAATGGATCAACCGTACGGTTAAAAGTCGTTTCCACGGTATTTTTATTCTCTATCAGTACCGAAGGTGAACACGTTTCAATTTGCAAAGAAAATACTGTTTTAATAAAAGGACGGAGAGGAAGGGAATTTTTTTTCGAACGGTACCCCGAGTTCGAAATTAATCGAAATTAAGTTAAATTTGTTTTCGAAAAGGGCACGTCGAGACCGCTGTTTTTATTCCGCGCGCATCCGATTTTCAGATCGTTTTATTCCGCTCTTCTCAGAAATAAATGAAGTTTCAATTCGTCCGGGTAACGGTTGCGGAAATCGCGTTGCAATTTTTCAATTTCAAAATGAAACGGTGGAAACTTGAATCGGCAGACAGAGTGGTTTCGTTGCTCGGTCTGAATCGCGTAGGAACGGATCAACTTGACAAGATACAAATCCTTTGGTAACCGAAGTATACTATAACTCGCGCCGGTTGGTCCAGGCGATCGTCGCACGGGCGTTGCAGTAACGCGATGAAATACGAGGCAACGGGGAGGACGGACCGAGCGGAAGCGTGCTGCCTAGTGATTTGTAACGTTAAGAATGATTAACAGTGTTGCGGTCTTTAATAAATCGGTCCGCCTTTCATCGGCGCCGTTAAAAACAAGAGACGCTGTTGAAACGTAGCCGAGGAAACAGCTGAAGTTGGACGGATCGTTAACGAAATGCAATAGCCGAAAAGGAAAGAAAAAAATCAATAACTCTCGCACGATTTATCTCTGCAGATTGAAAAGCTCACGGCTCGACGCGCTCTTTTTTCTCCGGGTTACTGTCGAGAGGCAAAGTCGGGCCCGCATGTCACGACCGGAATCGCTTAAAAATGTTTAATTGTACTCGCATCTGTGCTAATGACGGCTCGCGTAATCTTGCATCGAACGGTGTTCGCGCGTCGGCCCATAAAATTTTCAATTCAGCACGCAGTTTCGTTTCATTTCGCGGCTATAAACAGCGTTTCACGATCGCCCGGGATCTTACAGAAACGTTAAGCGGCATTTTGCGAAGTTTCACGCGTCGATAACGGACACCGTGGAGCCATATACGGTTTCCAGCGCCGGTTCTGAAAATCGCTCCGCCCGGGAAACATTTTGCGAACGATGAGTGCACTAAACGCGTCCCAAATTTCTCGCACGGGGGGAAAATCCGCGGAAATAGAATATGAAAAATTGCGAAGGGCAGTGATAGTCACGCGTCGAAAATAAAAGACATGGAAGAGTCGTTTCCGCAGTTGGACATGCTTTCACTTCGATGGAACAGAACTTCATATCGGATTTTGTTTTTCACTCAAATTTGTCAGTCTGGATGCGAAGTTATTCGACCAATTTCACTTTTATTGATATCCGTAGTTTATTTGAACAACTATTTAATTATTTTGTCAGTATTCGTGGTATAGTTAAAGTGGTACTGATTGCTGAAGACGATTAGTATTCCATCTATAGCTGAGCTTAAAATTAATTAAAGATATTCGCATATTATGTATAAAATATCGTTCCACAAATTGTGTCTGAATATTTTATACGGTAGTTAAATATGAATGAAGCAAATTAACACAAATATGCACATAAATATTAATGGAGTTGATGCATAAATCATTTTTGCACGTATTAATGTATTGAAATTAATTCAATTATTTATATAATATCCAGGATTGAAATACTAGAAAATAGTTCACCGTGTGCGCACGTGTGTTCGAAAGATGAGAGCAATTAATTTTCCGGATGTCAAAGGGAAACCGTGAAAAGTTCAGTCGTTTAGCAACGGTTTCAGCCGAGGTTTCCTTATCGAAACCACGGGAACCCCTCCCAAAACCAATCTCATTCGAGTCGGCACGTGTTTTCCAATGATTAATGATCGCGCCGGCTACGAGCCGGCGAGATACCAGCCTGTTAGACCGGTCGAACGAACGAGCTCAGTCAACGGGCAATCGCGGATCAATTTATCCGATATCTAACGTTTTCCGTCCCACCTCTCGTCGATATTCCAATTGAAATAATTGTTTGGCCGACGGGAGCTTCCGGGCCGTCTAAAGTGCACGAGCTGGTCACTGGGGACGGGATCGAGCCCAAGATAAACTCATGAATTTGGATCGGTTCCAATGCTCGAATCATGTTTGCCGGATTTCGAATCTTATTCATGAAAATATCAATTATAATATAGAAGGCAATAAATGAGCCGGACTTTGATTCTGCATTTATTACTTTATTTTTATTAATTCCAGAGGAGAATTTTGTATCATTTATCAAGCTCGTCGTTCGGTTTGAAAAATGCAATTACTGACTGTGCCAACTATTTTGAATAAATATTAGGATGCGACTTCTAAATTTCACGAAATATAAATTTTACCCAGTTTTAAAATTTTTTTAGGACACGCGTCATTTAGGCCTGTGACGAAATTTTTAAATCGTTTGCACGCAAACTGCAAAATCAATACCGTTAGTAATGCCGAATTGATTTCCGAACGAATTCACCTGGGCGATGCAATTAAACGATCGAAACGGATTTTTATTAAACTGTTGAAAGCAAAGTTCGCGTCAGGGCGCGAAGAGGGGAAAAAGGAAAATATAGTGGAACGCGTTAGATGTTTCCTTTTAATAGATTGCAACCTTTCAATTTTCGACTCGGCAAACAACATCGGCGCGAGTGGCAGTCGGGCAGTTTTATTTCCTCGGTTCGATTCCCGTGAAACTTTTCACGGTGGCGGCGGCGCGGGGATCGACGGAAAGTTTCATCGTGGAAACGACAAGTTTCGAGGGATGTTCAAACAAGAAGAGAGAGGAATCGGTCCCTGTCGGCATTTAAACAGGCAAAAGCCAGGTGATTCCGCACGCGCTCTCCTTATTTGCTTTGTCATCGGAAACAGTTAGGGCGCGCGATATATAGCCACGTATGCCTACGGGAGCAGCGGTGCTCCTCGATCGATCCTCCCTGATTTCGCAGTCGAGAGACGTTGTCTTAAGCCTGACTGATGCCAACTTCGCACGGGACCAAATGTGCGCGCTGACCTTAAGATTAATGCTCGCGTAGATCGCGCCCCGCGATTATGTTCGCTCCGGATAGAAAAACCCGGGCTATACTAACGTGCGTGCACTACTTACGCGGGGCTGACCCCTCGAGCCGTTGCGTTGGTAAACGCTATTTAACACCGGTTTTGCTTGTCACGCGAATTTATAAAACCTTGTACACGATAACCTTCTGCGTAATTGTTCGTCGCCCGCGTCGATGATCAAAACGTTCTTTTCTAATCGAATAAGAGATCCGTTTATCTCGGCGAACGGTGCTGGGGAAGAGGTAGGAACGCGTTTCGTTAAGCGATCGTTTGTAAATCCAATTAGGGTCCTAAGAGGAAGGAACGACCGCGATAGGGATCGGACGTAAGGGGTTACACGGTGCGAGGGTGGTTTCAACTCGCGTAAAAATTTCACGCATTCACAGGTGAAAGGTTTGTGCTCGAACGGTTGAAAAATAAATTAGAACCGGCCGCGATAAACGGAATTACCCGTGCAATTTTCTGCGGCCGCGTCGGCAAGAGTAAGTGCGGCGCCAGTAAATCCAACCGGTAGCACTTAAACGCACCGGGAGCTTCTACCTAAATAGAAAATTACAGTCCTATCCGAGCGGCGTTCGAGTAAATTAACCTGGACGATGCGATGCCTCGTTTCAATCCGACCCGCACGACCTCGAGGCCTCCCTGCGATCACAGATATTTCATGACTTTAATACGCAGTACCATTCGTCGTGGAGTTAGTGTATCTCAATCGACAGCTTCGAGTCAATAAATACGTCTTTAATAATCATTAAGAGTATAATTAAATAAAATCGGGTGAGAGGTACGATAGAAACGAATAAGGGACCACTTGCTAACATTCGATTTGAGCGCAAAAGTTAATGCTATCACTTGAAAAACCTCTGGACAGAGCGCATCTCGCAAATCTCTGAAGCAACAGCATCCGCTGTTCATTTTTAATGCGGCTACTCCACTGGTGAGCCTCCGATTAACTATTAAATATTTGCATCGTGAAAGATGTATCCGGCCAACATTATACGCGTAATAAAGCTTTGAATTTAATTAAACGTTGGTAATGAGTCGTTCTGCAATGCGAATATGTTATTAAAAGTGTAACACTATTTAATGGAAGTTTAAAGCCCTCGCGAAGGAATTCCGTGGAAAGGACGAGCGGGAACGAGAACACGCGTTCGAGTTTAAGCACGTAAACGATCCCTAAACCCTCGTGTGCTTCTCTACGCTCCGGTAGGAAACGTTCGAACGTCTTCGCGGTGGTTCGCAAAACTTTCCCTTTGTGCGGACCCGGCGGGTAGGGAAAGAAATCAAACGGACTTTAGTCCGGAGCCTCGAAATCCGATTACATCGACCCCATCGATCTCCCTGGCCGCTCTGGCTCCTTCCATATCCTAGCCGGGGCTACGTGGCCGGGCTTCATTTTCCCGAGGAAATCGTATTCGGAGATGAACTGCTCGCGTGAAATCGATAGGACGTTGTGCCACAGGCAGCACTCGATGGCTGTTGCGAAATTCCTTACAAATTCGTGCGAAATTCGAGCGCGACAAAAATCGGCAAAAGATTCTCTATCAGATTTCATCGTACCGTAATAAACCCTCTGTGTTGTGCAGCATTGACGAGCTTATTCCGAGTCTCTTGTTGCTTTTGCAAGTGAAGAGCAATCATTCTGTCTCGTTTCGCGTATGCAAACCAGCTGCATAATTGACACAAAGGTATACGATCCATTTTGTATGCGAGCCTCTAAACCGAGGCGAGTGTTTACAGTATTTTCGAAAAACATGAATAAGCACTCGCCCTTTTCTTCCTCGGGCGAACAAAATATTTTCCATACATGCATCGCGTCTGTTAATTAACGCAGGATTATTTTTACAGTTATGATTCGTGTCGACCCTTTGCGGATCCCGTATGTATTATGCGGGTATTTGCATACGCAGCCATCTGCAATTTATGCGTCGCCCGGGTCACAGACAGGAAATTGGTAAAAATTCAATTGGTACTCGTGCCGCAGTTATACGGTTGCATCTTTTCGATCTCGCAGCTACTCCTCGAGGAACGGGACTGCGGAGAGCCCGGCAATGCATACTAACGACGGCCGGAAGAAATTGTTCCATCTCGAGTGAAACGTGTGTTTACCATGACTCGACTCTTTCATAATTCTCTGGCTACGAATTACCGTCGCGGTGCATCGCACATCAGTTGATCGAGATTAATCCTGCCGGCGTTGCACGTGTGCAGCATCAATTTCTCAGCCCCTCGCTAACTCACGTTACGTAAATAATTAAACTCGCTGCGATGAGTGGAACGCTGGGATCGATAGCGTTAAAAGATGATAAAAGGTATCTATTGCACGAGGATGTTTCTCGTAGAATAGACTTTGGGTTAACGGGAGGCGCCGAAGCGAGGTGGGATAAAGGTTCTTAATTGGCTTCTAATCACTGCCTCCGGGTAACGGGCACGGCCATTAATCTTACGGTGCTCCCGGGTGCCGCCCCGCGGCTCCCCCGCTCTACCCCTCGCAACGTTGATTCTGACAAGATGGACCACGTTCCCCGGGACCTACGAATCGAGAAGTTAATCTTCGTCCCCGGAAAACCGCGCTGTATGACAGTGGCCAGGAGTGGGAGTCGCGTACAAGGCTATTCAATTTTCCCATGGTAATTACGAGGACGGCGACCGAGCGCGCTTTAACACCACCGGAGCTTTTCACCGATTTAAATCATTCGTATAGGGGACACGCCAGCGAAGTTCATTGATGGACCCGGTGAAAAATAGGTCGCAGCCAGTCGATCTCGATACGTAAATTAATGACCCTTCCGCTTGTTTCCATTGTCTCGCGCCATAGAGAGGAATTACCGAACGTGGATCGATTCTCTTATCAGATCCTGCGGCCCTGCGAATCGTTTTTTATGCCATATTCAAATTTCCGTTATCGCCTCTTGGCCGAAACTCGCGTCTACGATTCAATTGTCTTTCTTTTTTTACTAATATCTCCCGAGCCAGCAGCTGATAGAACGGGTTTCGCCGTTTTATTACCTCCGTACCCAAGACGACCACCGACAGCGAAATAGATAAGAGCGAAACAGGAAAATTCGGCATCGTGTGGCCCTTCGTTGACAATCACATTTCGAATTACCTTCCAAATTGGGCAGCGTAATTGCTCCCTGGAGATGTAATTAAACCGATAGCCGTTTTCGTGGGTCGCCAGAAGAGCCGCGTTAATTTCGCCCCAGCGTTCTGTCAGTGACCTCTGAACCGGCCTCTCGACGAATCGGTGTTAGTACTCGCACGCTGATTATCTATCATTACGTGGACCATCGTGCGGCTTAGTTAAACAGTGAAAGTCTAAGCAGAATTAGAGAAATTTCGACACGACGAAAATATAGTCGACGTTCATTTATAGTTCCATCAGGTTTCTAGCTTCAATAGTATTTTTTTTTCCCTCTTGCGAGGCTTTCAAACGAACCGTTGGAAATGGATAAAATATACGGTTTGCTATCCGACCTCGCGAGAAACGTGAGAAATGTCGCGGTTGATGGCCGCGTGATAAGAAGGACGATCGTATGGAAAATCCAAAAAGCTTTATACCGTTCCGGTGTCCTTCGGGGGACGAGAGAACGTGAAATAAAAAGGCTGCGTAAGAATCGATGGCCGGATAAGAGGATAGCCGAGTGCCGAGTAACGTTTCCAACGAGCAGGGCTAATGTAAGACGACAAGTGAAGATCAAAAACTGAAGTGAAATATGAGGCCCCGCGGAGCAGACCGGAAAGCGGAAGATGGCGATGCAAGGAATTTCCAATTGAGGAAAAGAGGGTGGCACGCTCTCTTCTTTGTCGGAGGAAAAATTGCTTGGAAAATACTGTCCGAGGGAACGCAAGGATGCGAGTTCACGAGCAACTGAATCGAGAATGATGTCGCGATACTAACAATTTCTTCGGGCGTTATATGTCAGCCTCCCCATAACGACTTCGTCCGCATTGCGAACGTATGGAATTAATCATCAATTTATTCATGAGAGAAATCATCCTTAACAATCTTTGCCCTTTTGGGAATTTCAATAAAAAAAATGAATTAAACTGATCCATAAATTAGTACAAAACTGCATGGAACGTTGTTTTAAAACGATTTTCTTCTTCCTTGTTTTCTAAACTGAGAATAGCAGATAAATAAGGATGTCATGTTTGTATGAAAGCAGCGTCGACGCGCCCGTTGTTCTGAAGCCGTACAACCGGACAAGTGAAATCTTGCGAAACCCGAGGAAAGACGGAACCGAGGAACACAGAAATCTACTTACTGTACCGGAATAACAGGCCGAGATTGGCCGATGTTATGCAAGTTATGTTTCCCCCTACATTGTTCAGCGTCCTGCTTGACCCTCGTACTGTGATTATAGGGTCAGCAGAGCTTCGTCTTGCACGCGTACTTACGCAGCCACGTATCCTCCATGTTGATCTTATTAGGGATACCTACGCTAACATTGCCGGTCGCTTAATTTGGATACTGGTACTCGGAAATGGCTGATAATTTCTGCAGGCAACGATCCAACGAGCCGCTGATACGAAAAATTAATATAAATGTAGAGTAGATTTACTATTTGTGAGTACCAGTACATGCAATACTTGTGCAGAAGAGCCAAGGAAACGATCGTAAGTAGTATCAGCCAATACATGGCCAGACGTGCTACTTAAACGAGAATGTAAGACGATACCGAAGTTTACGGTAGATATTTCTTGGGACCAAATATATTAACGACGAAGGGTAGGTACCGGGGAAAGGGGAACGCTGTGTAAAGTGAAGGCGCCCCTCTTTTCGAAACTTGTTGCGACGATAATAGTAAACACTCTTCTACACGGCAATCGGATGTCTATACATAGACAGTCCCCTCGCCCTGCGGTGGCCACGTTTACGTGCAGCCAATCGAACTATTGGCAATACGCTCAACTGGAGTAGCTTGATCATCGTGGCACACGAGTCATTAAGTAATTTCCAGTCAAAGTGACGCGGTGCGCGTACTATAATAAAAAAAACGTGAAGCGACGTGGTAACGCAACCGCGTCCAATGAAAATTCTGTAATTTTACAACGCGCGCGCCTCTAAACGAAAGCACGATCTAAATAACTTTCTCTTCTAAACGTTGTATTAACATTTTTATTTCGTATACGTCCAAGCGTTGATAAACGTTTGCATGAATTTTCGTGGAATCGTCGACGAGAGTCGAAAGAAATGCGGGACCGGAAAATAAAGTTCCGGTCCACTGGAAGCGTGAAGGTATCGTCACAAAGTGCAGGCGAAGTATCAAAAGCTAGAATCATATTAATAGAGAGGAACGCGAGGAGGATGTAAAGGTATCGCGACGTACGATACCCAAAAGTGAGAGGTTCCGAGCTTTGAAGCGAGGGTGGTCGAAAGCCATCGGCGCTAACTCAATGGCGCCGTGTGGATCAAAGAGGTTCGGTGCGAATGCTCGTGTTTACCTGCATATACACTCGCATGTATGCGTTCATCCGCTTTGTGCTCGGGCGAGCAGATTCGAATCGATACGTGTCTCATATCAGGGACGCTTAATACTCGTTGTATTATCACTTCGTCTGCTCATTTGTTTTACATTCCAGTTGGACCGATTGTTAAACGAACATATCGATTTAACGAGAGTGTTAAAAAATTGACGACGCAGCATTGTTTTCTTCAGACGGAGCGGAGGAACATTTGTACAGCGGATCGAATATAGAGAAAAGTGTGCAGCCATAAATTTGGCGAAAGCTCCGGAGAGTAGCTATAAATTATACCGGACAATCTTGATAACTCTGGTCTAATGCGCTTTATGCGTCCGCGCTACCCATCGCAAACAAGTGTCAGTCGTAAGAGATACAGGGCAAGTTTGAACAAACCGAACGTAGCCCGCGTAAACCCGGGGCTCCGATGAGTGTGCACAACCTAAGCGAACGCTGATTGCCAGTTTACAGTTTCGCGCTGCACTCCATACATATCATAGTTAATCGGCTTTAATTAGAGTATTAGCGAGACAGAGTACAGAGTCATCCCTAGTTAGGCTCCTATTCACCATGAATCATCATACACGAATTCCCCTCCGTTCATTTAACCGCGGCTACCGCCCCCGGCCCCCTTGGCGTACGTTCGTTGCATTTGTTTTTACAGGCCGAAAAACATGCCACCGTAAACGTTTGTGCATTATTTAAAACTTTCCTAACGAGCTCGCGGTGGTCGCATGAAAATCTAACTGGCATAGAATTGGTTCACCAAACCCATGGAAGGTCAAACGCTTTGTCTCCAACGCGTTTTATTTTATTTTATTGTTCCACATTTTTTTGTTCACGTCTCTGCACGGGTTGAATATTCATATCTCTGCTCCCTGTTTTTTTTTTCATTGTTTACTATTTTTGCCTGTGATATTGCGTTAAAATATTGCTCGAATGTCCGGCGCGAGGCGGAAATTTTTTTTTTTATTAACGAACCACTCGATATTTATTCGGAACTTTCGATCCACGGAACGAAATACTACGTTGATTATTTGGTTTCACTTGCCGGTTTCAAACGAAATTTACATACACGTGTCTCGGAAAGAAACGCGATCCCTCTTCCTCGGTGTTTAAGCCACTCTCTTAGATATTTTTGTGTGCTCGTAATAGCACCTCGGAAAAAGCACTCGGAGTCCTCGTTGAATTCTCCATGCATGACTTGATTTCTTTTTACGCTCTCCTTTCTACATTCTACGCGCTACCGAGACACATCATTTCCATTAGACGACTCGTTCGTACCGCATTTACATTTATATCTCGTTGCATACACGCGTACGCTTCACTTGTCTCCTTGACAATAATGCATCACTTTTTACTGCGGTGTAAATAATTTTTCAACTCTTGTTTCCCGTGGCTTGAGCAACTTTTAAACTTCGATAAAATTGGCGGCGAATGTAGATTGATACGATAAATTTGCGAGCCAAGTGTACGCAGGGGAACTGGCAATAACGAAAAGAGGGAAAACCGCCATAGGCCGCATTTCGTATGGAGGGAACGCTCGCTGGACCGAGTTTCGCGAAACGAATGTAAAACAAGACGCATCGTAGGCGTTATTGGAAGCCGTTCAGGGTGGTGAATGTTACGGGTTTGCAATTAGGGTGAAGAAGGGTGAGATATCGACGCGGCTGAGTGGATCTCTACGTCGTGCTCAGGAAAAACGGTTTTTGTCTAGGGAGTAAATATAAAAACGAAAATATCTGAGATTGGGAACTGTCGATAAATGGCCGTAAAACTGCTCGGTGATCGTTTCGCAAGAGTGACGTTCGGCCGATAAAAAGTTGCCGAAGAAGTGCAGGCAGATATAAAACTGAACGAGTCGAAGTAACGGCTATCGTTCGCAATATGCTACCAATCGTGAAATCAAGAATTATCGCTTTATCAAATGTGAATAATTCTTTTCGTCTCGGAAACGTGTTATACTTATCACGTTTGGATTGTCACTTTTTAGGAATTGACGTCAAACTTTTCTAATCCTAAACTTCTGGACTTTGAATTCTCGAAATTACCAACTTTCAAATTTGGAAGTTCGTCAACTTCCAACTACCTGCAGGCTCCAATTGTGATTTTAAACTAAGAATTTTTCGTCTTCACTAGTGATCATAAAGGTCCTATGCAATTTCCTTCGAACTCCATTCGTCAAGAAGTATTTGACGATTATTCCTCAAGTATTCGAGATAGAAAAGTGTATACGACCTTTTTTGAAGATAATAATAGTACCTACAACTTTTATTCGAAACATGTATCGAAATTCCGCCAAAAAAAAATTTTCGATTTTTTCGAAATTTTTCCAAGGGGTACCCCCTTCAAATTTTTCGAAATTTTCGTTTTTTGCCAATAACTCCTAAACCGTTGGAGATACGGGAAAATTGCACTGGACCTTTCTTGTAGAGGACGACGAGATCTACAATTTCCATATAAAAATTCTTCACTAGCATCAATAGTTTACGAGTAATTTGCGAAAAACTGTTTTTTCGTTTTTCGTCAATAACTCGTAAACTATTGATGCTATCAAAATACTTTTACATGGAAATTGTAGATCTCGTCGTCCTCTACAAGAAAGGTCCAGTGCAATTTTCCCGTATCTCCAACGGTTTAGGAGTTATTGAGGAAAAACGAAATTTTTTGCTAAAAGTTTGCTGTTTGGACGGTGGGAATGGTCGGATATTATCAGAGTCAATAAAATGCCGATTAACGATACTTAACTCGTTAAATATTTAAGTTAGAAGAAAAATCGATAAAATCTTCTTGTATAGGAATAAAATGTCGATAATAATAAAATATCCGTTCGCTTTATCCTTATTTCTAGTTTCGCTTTCGCAGCTAATCAGAAATCATTATTTAGGTCTAGCCACTCCCTGCAGGGTCACTAGTTTCTACTACTGTTATACGTCAAATTTAAGCATTTTCCAATAAAATTATTTCATATAAAATACTTAAAATAAAATATGCACAACCCTGCTGCACACTTCGGAACGTACATGAGCGTATAAAAGTTATTTTGCATGATACCGTTAATAGGAACGTCCTTAACGTAATAAATCCTTATCAAAACATTCGTGAAAAGTATTAGCAACGACGAGGAACATGAAATGAAAAAGATACAGAAACGGGAGTATCGTTTTTACGATCGGCATTTATATTGTCGCGACGGCGAAGGGAGGAGTGGTTGGAGAACGCGAAAGGAAGATGGGAAAACTTTTCCTCGATGTCACCGCCGTACGTTCGAAGTCATAAATTATGTGATCTTACGAGTTTCTCAGGAACGTTTTTGCCCCCCCATTCCGTCTTCCTCATCGAATTTTTGTGACTTCTTATCCGTCGCATGCAATTTATACGGCGAGGACGAGGCGCGACGCATAGCTGGTTAATTTGTCACGGCGCGCGGCACAGTGCAAAAATCTTGTTTTGCCGTAAAAGTTGAAACCTCTTTCAGGTCTTCATGCTCTTGAATAAATCATCCCCTCCAACCCGCGAGACAGCGAGCACGGAATGAACTTTCGCTCGTTTCGCGCTGCGGCCGAAGCGCTTTAAACTTTCAGGTCGTTTAATAAAAATCGTTATCCGTTTCTACAATTTTTGCGCGGCGACGTAAATACCAGCGTTCGTGATACTCGAAAAAGGGTTACGAGGCAATCCATTCGTAAAATCTCTTCCCAACTACTTTCGCACCGGAGTAAGTATAAATTGTTTCGTATCGGGTTTCTCGGGAAAGAGATTGCTCCGTCTCGTCGGTACGCGATAAGGCGATACAATCGATAATACTTGTATCGTCGAGAGAAGGTCGGAGAACTACAGTTAGACGGGTCGTCTATGAACGAAATGTCAGTCGAATGAGCGACAAGGGCCAGATAATAATTTTATGCGGAACCGCCGCCGGTCGACTCTGTTCGGCTCCTCGTTTCCATACACGTGCCGCCGCATAAAGTTGAAACGCGGCGGCGGGACGTTTTTCAGGTTTACGAACTGCTCGCTCGTTGAAATTGCGAATAACGTGTAATTACCCTTAATTGCGAAATCGGCTCATTAAGCTAACCATGGCTGGCTGTTATGGTAATTGCAGGAACCTTAGAATCCAGGACCGAGTCTTAACCGGTCGCGACTTAATTTTTACGATACTGCGGGCGTGGCTGGTTTACGAGATTAGACCGACGTGTAAATTTCTCGCTTAGACGGTGCATGCGAAACTCGTTCGCCGTCGTCCTTCGATAGTTTTCGTAAATATCGCTGACACGGTACATCGTGACGGATTACGGTGCCCGATGTTCGATGCATGCAAAGTGTGTGCCCCGTTGTTCGACGGCTGATCGTAACTTGCACCGACGCGATCTACGAGAACAGAAGATACTGCAAAAACAAAAAAGAAAAAAGAAACGCGATGTTCTCGAAAGAGGCGCAAAATGGAAGAATCTCTGCAGCGCCGTTTTATTTCCTTGATATCCCGTGAACTCGGCACGTAACGATACATCAACGACGCGAACGACTGTCCCACGTGTTGCTGCATTAAGCGCGAGGGAAAGAGAGGAACTTTCGCACAGACAGAAGAATCATATTGAAAGTAGTAACGATCCATCACGACGATGCATCATATTCCCGCCGAGGTGCCACGGGATCGTCCGACAAAATACTGATGTATTGTTTCCTAGCATTTTCATTAAATAACGAAGAGTAGCCGGCCGCAATAGTTCGTTTCACGTCGTAGAAAAATTCGTACGACGTATTAGTTGAACGAATATTATGAAGTTGTTATTCAGATTGGGCACGTGAGAACTATTCGCAATTTTATCGCGGTCTTTTGAAACCTCTCCAAAAGATATTTCAGAAAATATAATCCTCCCTCCACGGGCGTTGCGGTTGGAACATTTTTCGCTACTCCGTATTCTGGCGCCCTGCAGTCCTCTAATTTTACACGCGTTCTTCATAAACGCCCCTTGTTAACTCCTGCAGTTAGCGAGTCAATGCTACCATTAAGCGGGGTCGAGGACGAATCTTTTGGCAAGATCGTCGTCGTCTTATTAAAAGAGCGAACTTAATAACTCATTAACGAGACGCCCGCGGCAGCGGACGTTCCAGGCCTTATTGCGTAATATGAAAGCAGCGGTGGTATAACGAAATTTCCTTTGGCCGAAAATTAACGTACCAATGAAACTCGATCACCGGATCTAGACAGGTTTACAACGGGCGCGGGTATTTGATTGGAGTATGTACAGGAACTCGATTCGATCCGTGGAATTCGGAATAAGGCGAGGCGGTGGCCTATCGGAGAAGATGAGCGGGATCCGACCGGAACGGATAAAGGTAGAGGATCGGATGGTAACGAAGAGGCAGCGGCAGCGAAAAACGATTTGGCCGCGATCCAGACACCGTAAAAAGGGAAATTACGATAAAGTCGAGTGACGCGCGGAGCCTGTTACGTGAGATTCTGCAATTTTCGGACGACGCCGTATTACGGCAGGATTAAGTGCTCGAGATAATTGCGTAATTAACAACAATTGCGAATGTAAAATCGCGTATAAGACGATGTGGGAGTGATCGAGCGCGAATGGGATGGCGGGAGAAGTTCGAGTGCAACGGAAGGAGCTCCTCTGTTCCCCTGAGAGGAACCGGCGAGGGACGCGACGTAGATCAGCGGTAAATTGAATTTGCAGAGAAACGCGAAGTCAGCAGCGTTGGAGAAAATAGGAGAGGGCTCGTTGAACGCTCTATTACATACGGGATTAGCGCGAGGACCGATTGTCACGAATTTAGAATAATGATATTCACCGATCCGGGTGATGGAAGTGAAACGTGATTGCCAACGAGGATGAATATTCAATACCGACTTGCCGATCGATTCGCAATCGTTGGTCACGTTGATTACTGGATATCGTTTTTTCTGCACTGATAATCTGAAGCCATTCCTCTCGCGGCGAAATGGATTTAAAATACATAGAATTTGGTCGTGAGCCTTCATGAGAAAAGTCTTGGAAAGTAGGTGGTTCGGTTCCAGGCCGAGGATTTCGAGATACGAGGTTAACGTGATCGAACGAGGTTCGAAAGACCCTATTATCGCAGTAAAAATAATACACGATCGGCGGATTCTCGACAAAGGCAAAAAGAGAGGATGCTCGGCGAAAGAAGTCGGAGACAGGAGGAAGAGAAGAACAAGTCGCAATTACGTCCCGGAGAAAGGGCAGAGCTAATCGATCGATGCGCCCATTTTCTTTCGAGCTACCGCCGCTCCTTTCATCTCGACTCGCCCGCGGGAAAGCTCGGCTGTGGCATTCGACTAAACTGAAAGTCCTTCGGGGTGTTCTTCGGGCGACGGTGGACGAGCCGCAAGCTGGCGCACGAGTTGCACTTCGCGGTCTGCTCCACAGTTAACATGTAAGCCGCATTAAACTGATTACGATTTACGGGTGAACGTCGACGACCCTGTTGCTCCGTGTTAAACCGTGTTCCCTTGAAATTTATCGTCCCCGGAAAACCAACCTGCGAGCTTTTGGTGACGGATTGGCTCGCCGGTGAAACTGTTTTCAACACGGAATTGCTTGGCCGCGTTCGGTCAGTGGAAAAGTGCATTTGAAATCTACAGTCTTAAGGGAATCGTCTATTCTGACGATAATTTTTTATATAGTAATTTAGTCACTGATGGGCATGATTAACAGCCAAATTTCTACTAGGGTACATTGTATGAGTAATTCTCAAAAAACTACTACACAAATTTGTCTGGTAATTTTTATATCGCTTCACTCCCGATAAATTATTATACGAGTAAGTGGAAGTTTATTCTAACGCTTGAGAGCGCGTGGTAATGGAATTCGTCACGCGATTCCTACCCTTTTGTCGGCCGCCCCGTTTTCCACCCCGAGCCGACGTACGAAAATAATATTTAACTCCGAATCCGAGATCTAAGTGTTGATACTGCACTCCACGTGCTCCCAATTGAAATTTATATTTTCGTTATAAATTAGAGCTGTGAGCGCAAAGCCTGTTGCGCTCGTACTTAAATAGACGTACAAGAAATCCTAACATCCCATAATGAGAATCTTCTGGTAAACAGGATGAGTACTTTTATCTTTGAACTCTACAATCTTAAGTTATCATTAAAGGAGAACAAGAATTCTTCCTCGAATAATAAATAATTAAAAGTATAATTATTCTTACTCAAAACATGATCATAATTAAAAATTATTATTATACTATAATTTTATTGAGATAATGCGAGATAAACGAAGAATTTCATTAAGATTATTGATTTTATTTCACATATGATTACTGTTTTAATGCAATACACAAAAGTTAATTAACTTTGACAACTGACGAATTCGGTTTATTCATTAGATTTCAATTAAACGAGATAAACAGGCTTATAATAAATTTAATGAATAAACTTTGTACCCATTGATGTCATATCTCGTTCCTAGGGTTAAAAGAATATCAATGGTACACTGAAGACTCAGAATATATTCCGAATTCACGGGAGAACTGGTCTCAGACACGTGCAGTTACGCAACTATTCGCGCAGAACCATTTTATGACGCGGCACTAGGTATAATTGGGTTATCTGGCAATTTTCATTTAATGCTTAAACTTAAGCCCGTAGGATTATCGATTAACGTGGCGTGACTACGCCCGACAAAGACGCTTGTAACAAACCTCGCGAATTGTCGACGAACGCGACGGTCCCCTTCGGCAGGCGAGCCGCAGCTAGCGCGAGCTCTACGAATAATCGGGAAGTTTTCGGTCACGCGGCACCTCTAGGGAAATTAACGATAAGCTGCGAAACTTCCCCGCGGCGCGACCTAAGTTCTGCGGTGTCAAAGCTACGCCCCACGGTCCCTCGTCCTTAAATATTAATTAATAGTATCAGAAACGGTCTGCGGAAATTATTAATGCCCGTCTAAACGCGGAGCCCTTTAATAAAATTATCCGACGACTCGCGAATCTCTAACCGAATAGTTATAAGTTCATGAATATACGTTAGCTCCGCTTGAATCTCTAATGGCGAGCCTATCAAAGCGTTGTTGTCGACGCGATTCCGTCAGCGATAAACGGGCTGTTTGGCTTTTGTGTTTGTAGATAAACTTTCGAGATAATCGGCTTTAGGAGAACGTTTGAAAACTATTAACAGTATTTTTCCTTTACGAAATGAAATGTAATACACGGCGTGCGAGGCGAACCGTGGAAAAAAGTAAACGTCCAGACGAACGCAATTTCGTGGTAAACCAGCGTGTTAGTTATTAATCAGCGATGCAAACAATAGGAAGTAACTGTACAAGGTTGTTAATCAAGAGATACATTGTTAGGTAGCGAGCGCGGAAGGGGCTTTCGCGTCGTATACGGAGGAATGACAAGCTTATACAAGACCTAGTCGCCCCTCGATAACGAAGCATCCGCCATTTCGGGACGAAATAGCGTACTCGTGAAAGCGTGAATAATTTCTGAGACGAGCGGAAAAAATAATTTTCTCTGATTAGATCGTCTATTATTCGAAAGGGTTTAAATTCGAGGTAGGTAAGTGGAAAACGCGTCGGCGGCTATACATTATTCAACGGGCTGGGTAGGTTAAAAGTTGGCAGACGTAAATGAGGAGCGTGTACGAATTGTTAAGTACCGCAGATTGCGTTGTACCGTAGTAACGACGCGGCGCGACGGCTAGCTCGACGGCCCATCGAGGCTCGCGTTCGCGCCGCGGCGACACCCAGTCACAATTGCGGTGAATTTAACTGAGCGAAACGGAACAGACCAGGTAACAACGCGTCCAGGTGTGACCGCAGCCCAAACTCGGTGCAATTTGCGCGAACCACCGACCGTCTCTATATTCTATGTTGACCATGTGATAAATGGAATGATTAAATCTCGAACGTCCCTGGCTCGTAGGTGCATCCACCGGCGACCCGGTTATCGCGCAAATCCCATTATCGGCGGCGAGGACCGATCCTCCTGATAAACTCCTAACGGGGTGCCCGTTTCAACGACTACCCGATTCTCGGAGATAAACGTACGCAGTATCTGCACACGTGGAAAAGAACAAGATCTGCGATGCGTGCGCGTTGGTAACTCCTGATACACTCTCGATTAATTTATAGCACGCGGTTTCGACGCGACTACGTATGGCGTTCGCGCGTGTATCTGTGTACGTACGCGCGCGGGGGAATCGATAAGCGATGGGAGTTTAATGGAACTTATTAACTCTCCAGCGGAGGCAATCAAACTGTCAGCGACAAAGGGTGGGAATTTTTAAAGCGCCGATACAGAGGTTCCCACGTTTTGTTCCCGTCCATTCCCGCAAACGATGTCGCGCATTATTATGGTGGCAGTAACGGTTTCACCACCTGCCTTCGGAGTTAATAATCCGGTCGAATTGTTAACGCTTCGCGGCTGATTTATGCCGGAATTATATTCAGACACGTTTCAAAATGGAATAACTTTTTTTATACAATTTTCCTTGAGACGTTACGACGCTCATTGTATTGTATAAAGCTTATAAAAATTCCTCTATGTTAAAATCACGAGGAAAATGATTTTTAACTTTCCTATTTGGATTTCCAATAGGAAAATTTAGAAGATGCTTCTTGTAGACCCAAGCGTTATATCCATGTATTTTTCTATAATTTCATATAACTCGGCTTGAAATTATTCCATTTTGAAATACGTCCGAATATATTTGTGTCAGTGAAATTTTGTGGCGACAGATTGAATGCCGTGGAAGACTGCTTGATACATAAACATGTCTTCGAATCAATAATACGTAGAACAGAGAAGAGATGGACGCGCGTCCACCCTTAACTGTCTCGAGTACCCGTATAAAATAAAATAAGGAATCTCGAATCCCAAACATTGTTAGTATCCTTTTATCTACTCGCGTTAGAAGCTATAAACTCCTACACGTACGTGTTGGAATTTCTGTACGTGTAGATGCTTCTTGGAAAAGTTGGCCGCCGTTTCGATCGGGCGGTCTCTCTCTTCCGTATTTCGACTATAATTCTATTATGTCGAATTCATGTAGGGCCGAGGCATTGATGCGTCGTACTGTAACGTGAAGTTGACACATTCTCGATCAATCAAGCGTCACGCGCAGCTGCTTTTAGATCGCCGTGTGTGTATGCTGTTAATTCTGCGCCGCGCTCGCCCACCCTCACCCTACCCCGGCCTCCCTTCTACTTTCATCCCTCTACGTACGTAGGTGTTAAGTGGCGGCCGATCAAAAATAGCCCTGGTACATTGGCACGACGTTAGCCGTGGCTCGACTTTCGATGAGCCTTGTAATTGAAAAGGGTGTTCTGAAAAAAGCTTCGCTCCTCATAAAAAATTGCAAAGGTCTCGCGGAGAGTTTCACGTGTATTAGGACGAAAATGCGTTGCAATAAATTTAGTTCGCTAATTGCCACGGAAATGAGTGAGGAGATAATTCTTCGAACCTTGTAAAAATAAATTACATGCCAGCAGAAAATTTGTGCATTAAAGCACTTTGTTAATAAACGTTCCATTACAGGCTACGAAATCATGTGTAAATATGCGTTGTTTCTGTCGCAATGCTGCGTGATCGCTTAAGTGACGGAAGAGTTGCTAATAAAACTTTAATTCGGCCGCGGAAAATTTTATCACGACGCGTTGAAAACATTTTATACGAGGATACACATACATATATATTATATACTTTCGTGACTGTTTTATGTCTCGCAGTAGGGAGCGCGATGGAATATGAAATGAATGACCGTTACGTTCACTATTAATTCTACATTAACGCTTTACATTTGTAGGCGCGGCGCGAAGCTCTCGTCCCGAAAGGTTTCTGACGTTGTTCCGGTGAAATATAAGAATTATAATTTAATCGCGATTTTAATTTCCCCTTTCCACGAACGCGCCGTTTCCGCCCTCTGAATGTCCTCTTTGGACCGCTTTTCAAAGTCCAAGTTAATGGAAAGAAAGGACGCGAAAAACAAAGGCGAGAGAGCTTGACTCGCAGACGCGGGGATTTCTTTTATGACATAAGTTCGGCTATGAATAAAATATCAGGCGACTTCTCGGCGGACTATCTTTTCGAACGACTTACCTTGAAAGAGGACCACCTCTCGCTCGGTAGCTGCTGGGGCACACGTCTGAAGGCTGCCGCATCGTCGGACCCGCCGAAGATCCCTCGGTTACGCAATCAATGCAACGCCGGTATATTTGGCACAGTTTTCAAGTAAATTCGTGCATTTACATAATTGAAACCCGCTTTGAAACTTTCCGCGCACTCACTACGAACGAATAAACACGATGGGTCCCAGTGTATACGTGTTTCAAAAGTAAAACGTTCTTCCCTTCGAATAACCATGTATCATCGATCGTGTTTCACTCCTGTCCCGGTTCACGTCCACAAAAGCTGATCTGACTCTATTATCATTCAAGTAAGTGTATTACATTCTACAGATATTTAACATTTGAAAAATGAAATTTAAATAATCGTACGATCTATCAAACTTTCCAACCTAAAATCAACGCGACTGCACGGCGAAGTTATTACAATGTGAATATCGTACCCGGTCCCCTGAACATTTTCGGCAATGCACACACGAGGCAAATAATTGACAAACAATTGACAGAACTGATTGCGAAACTTTTCACTTGTCCATTCGTCTAGTTCAAACAATGTGTAATAATCGAACGTTCGGTAGTCACTTTAATATTTGCTAATCTCTGACGACGTACATACGTGCGTATGCATACTTAACCTCAGTCACATCCCGCCACTTTCGCGAATATCTTTCGGAACAGCACGCCACTATAGTGGCTCACTCTAGTAGATAACTCGCTCACCGTCTTCATATGCATTGTTACACACTTCTTTTGTCTTTACATCGATTTACAACAGTGTTTAAGTTGAAGTATGCGTAATATATATATAGCCACGCGCAGAATTCAGCTGTTCCTAAAAGGTTAAGCGGTTCTCGGTGTTCGCACATGGTTACCGTGTTTAAACTACGAACGCGGGCACGCGCTTCACACTCGAGAAGTTTCAAGTGAGTTATGAAAGTTCCATCTTGTCTCGCGGAGAAAGAAAAAGGAGGAGAAATTTTTCACGTGAACAGCTGTTCATCCGGTTACCGCAAAGACTTCTCCTGCCGGAAGATTTAACCTCGTTCAGCCGATTACTTATCTTAAGGTCTGTAACCTTCAAGTATCCTCACCGTTCGAGTAGTACCATCGAGTTAATTAAAACAGCCGATATTCTTAAAGACTTCTCCTACCCACGATACCACCCCTGAACAGTCCTTCGGACTATATATGTGCGCGTCCCCGTTTAAACGGTCTAAAACGTAATTCAGTGACCGTTTAGCATTTTACAAATGGAAAACGAACGATCAAGAATATTGATACTAAATTCCTGCGATTGGCAATACAAGTTAGATAGCAGAAATGGTAGGAATCGTTCGATCCGTGTATTCAACTATACGGTTGAACGTTTCTGGGAATCGTATCATTCCTACCCTTCTAGAAACGATTTCCCAGTAACCCAACGCGGGGGTGTCACCGTTCGCACAGCTCCGTGTGCCGGAGACGTATGTATATAGAGACGAAATTTAAATGTCGACGCAAAAATAAAGGAGCCGATTTAGCAGTAGCGTCGCAGGTTTACGAGCTCGGCGCGAGCGTATATCGATCCTCTAATTGTATCCTCCTATTTTTAGCCGCACATCGGCGTCGCGTCATTTTTGCGAAAGACCCCGAAGGCTCCGTTAAACATACATCACGGCTGGCAGATGTCAGCGATGAACCGCGAGATACATTTTCATAGATGAAACAGCAATGAATAATTTACGAGCGGCGGCTACCTATGGCACCCAGGCATCGCGCATCGTCTCCTGAAACGCTTTTCCCAGACTCTCTCGCGATTGCCAGGAAGTTCTCCATAATGGAAAACGTGATCTCCCGGCGAAGGGTTACACGGTCGGGGGGGAAAGGGGGGATAGGGGATGGTTGACGTATTCACGCGACGCGACCGGCCGATATTAAACGTTTCGCAATGCACGAAACACGCGACAGCTGCGCCGGGAAAAATACATACGATTTAATTGCGTTTCTAATTAATATAATGACTGTGCACGGGCCGGCGCGAACAATGCGCCCCGTAATTAAACAACGTGCCGCGCTGATAAATGCGCGGAGACGGTAAAGGGTGCAGCGTTTTACATATTTCGGAGACCTTCTGCCGTCGCCAGCCTCCTTTAAGTAAGTTAAATTTCTCGGAAAATGAATCGGAACACCACCACCACCACCGTGGTGCTGGCGAGATGAAATAAAAATTAAATCTGCTCCGCAATTTAATTAACATTTCATCAGTCGGCGAGAAGAGAAGATCGCGAGCGGTTCGTTCTGAACTTCTCGAACTTAACGAGGCGCCTCTCCGCCGGCTGCCCTTTTCAAACCTGCACTCCTTTCGAGATGTAACGACTCTGAGGAAATATGTTTTTAACCCACGCAATTTTCTTGGCAACATCGCGAAAGAGTTGTAACGATCGAATTCAATTAGTTACCCGATACGTGGGCAATCGCAACGAGCGATCCGTCGCTCGGAGCGTCTCAATTCGGTGGCTGATCTGTATCAGATTGCACTACTATAAGTGTCGACGGTAGACTGGTTATTGATGAGCGTCGAGCATGATACAGCTCTCGCTCCCAATTTATCGAGGTGGCGACGAATCGTGACTATCGATTGTCTCGTAAGACAAGGGCGAGGTATAATAAAATAATCTTATGCTATTGAACGAAGAAAAAAAGGAAGCGGCGTTATTGGAAAAATCCATTAGCGCCGGTCGCATTACCGGTAATAAAACGAACTTTGCTCGTCGTCCGTCACCAGGTATTTAACTGGAAAATTTCAGGAGCTTGCTATCGCGCTCCCGCGCGAGTGTAATAAGTAATTCAGTGTAATTTGAGGCTAATATCATTGAGCTCGGCTACCGCTCTTTCACCATTACCAAGATACTGACCTAGAAACACGCCGAGTGTCGACAGGCAGCAGTCAACAACGAGTGATACCATCCCTTGGCCATTTACTGCCTGAAACTGATTGTGCCGCTAGCCTGGGCCGTAATTTTAGGGATAGGACGGAATAGATATACCCGAACCTCGGATTATGGTAACAACGTCTGCACAGGGTATAGATTCGGCCAGTGAAAATCGATGGGAAACTAGCTTTACTCGACGTAACAACTTCTTAATTATTTTTGTTACTCGGTCTAATTTATCTTAGCTGTCACGAGTTCGAAATCGAATTTGCATACGGAATGCCTCGCGATGCCTCGGGAAAGAAACCGACCGGGAATATCGGAATGAAACCCGTGGCAGCTGTTGTCGAACGAAACTGTTTCGGGAACTTAATTCGCATTCAATTTCGCGGCGCGTTTACTTTAAAAATATATATACGGCCATACGTTGCGCGGTCCCGTGATCCGCATTCCGACCGAGTCAAATTTTCTCGAGGGATTGTTAAACTCGTGCTGGCTGTCGGCCAGCGCGCGCGGCAACGTGCACGATTTCCGGGACGACATCATCCCTTGGTCGGATTTCTTTCACCTAAACGAGCGAAGGTTCGCCTAATTTATCCGAATCAGCGGTTCGATCGGGAAAACTCGGTGGAAATATTTCGCAGACATTCCTTCGGGGGGGCCCGACATGTACATTTGATATTCGCTTCCGATACCCACGGGGCACGATTTCCTGGCGCGCGCGGATCCGATCGACCGGAAACTCGCGTGTACGCGAACGCCGAAAGTGGAAAATCACGGCCCCGCGTAGGAGGAGTAGCGCGCCGGACGATTGACTCGACGAAGAAAGGAAGTGAACAATGATGTTCGTTTTCCCGCGTCTATCACGGTTTTCAAACCGCGTTTCGAAATTGCGAAGGCCAGAGAGGAAATCCAATTTCGCGATAGACGCCACGTAGCCCAGCGTTCTTCAAAGGGCACACGCGACGGGGTATGCCCTTTTGGAAATACAGATTCGCTGCAGCACGCGTCAGAACTGATTGAGATCCAAACCGATCGCCTTTCAGATTTCTATTCTAGGCCAGTGTATGCATAATAGAACGTGCGTCCCTTGTAAATCCGACTCCTGTGTCTTCAAAGCTGACGATCTTGTATCTTCCTGCGACGTCCTGATATTTTTTAATCAAAAGTTCCCTTTCATATGTCGAGCAATAATACACTACTCAGAGTACTACAACTCCCACGTATAATAAAGCACAAGTTCCTTTTCCAACTTCAGAGGTTCCGTACTTTTTTGAATTAAATATACGTAAAGATGGACTTTATGGAAGTTCTTCAAGTACGAAAGCACAGCATTCACATTGCTAATTAATTTCTCGAACAAACCTGGAAATATTGAATTCCGCTGGCCTTGGTTGCTCCAAATAATTCCGTAAATAAGTCAACAAATTTTAACGAGGAGATCTGAACGGTGAACGAAGGGGCTTGTCGATCGAGAGAATTTTCGGGGATTAAAAAAATGCGGGGGCGTTGGACAGGCGCGTTTGCCTTCTTTCGCGACACGTCGATTATCACTGTTAATCTTGTGGGATTAAATAACTGCGAGACAGCGATGAAACATGTTTATCCGTGGTACGGTAGCGCCGAGCGCGTCATAAATCCTTCATGAAATATTAAAGCATCGGCGAACTTTTACGACCGAGGAGGCGGTGCTTAATCCATTTCGTTGATTACAATCCGCCGATTGATTTTTACGTAATTCGGTTACTCGGTCGAAACCAGCCGACATTGTAACGGGATTACGTGTTTGCTCGGTAAATAATCGCACCGCGATTCAATCAATTTATTCGGAATTCTTACCAATGAATGTAGTGTGCGTCATGTAAAGGGTTGGGCAGAGTTCATTCCAAATATGGTATCATAAAAATTGTATAGCGATTACAAGCATTTGTCTAGATAGGTTAGTATATTTTTATTGCAATTGACGTAAAGGTACGAAATGTAAGATAGGAGAAGTAAGACGAATTGATTTATCACCATTGACATAGTTTACTCAGCGACAAACACACTAAATCTATCTAAGCAAAAGCATTCCTATTTATCTCAATCTCTGGTTCTACCTACTCAGCCTATCCCTAGTATTCGTATTCCTCCCCTGTTTTGGACCCCAATTACTCACAAGAACAACCAAAACTGTGCAGTCAGGCAGATTTCTGAAGTATGTGCTTGCATGCAGAGCTATATCGTTTAATGAAGTCCTAGAGTTTCCACTTAAGAATCGCTGTATTTAATTTCAAACTTGGAGCTCAACAACGAAGGAAATGGAGAAAGGACGAAGTGCAGAACATATAAAGGGATGAGCGAGTAGAGGCAAATTGTAAAGTCCATTTCAGAGCCAATAGAGTGAAATAAAGCTACGTACACATATAACAGAAAAGTTATTTGTATCTTCAAATGAACTAATAATAATTTCAGTTCAATGATCGAGTCTTCTATTTCCAAATGATTAATTTGAATAATGCCGTGGCCATGTGAAAGTTAATAAAAATTTTCTTCCTAGCACGTACTTTGCTCAAAGCGTAATTTAGAGAATGCCTCCAATACAAGGGACAACAATGGCTGTTCATAAAAGAACTAAGGGATCCCAAACATTACGACTGAAACTCGTAAAAAGTTCCAAAAGGAACTGACGATGCGACGACAGTAAAATGCGTAGGACCTACTTGAAAACGTACAGCCCAAAGTGGATGCCACTTTTACCGTGACCATAAAAATCTCGTTCAACTCTCATCCCCGTTATCCCCGTTACATGACTGACGTTGCTTAGTTTAAAATTTAAAATCTTGCCGGTTCCTCTCTCCCTTTGCCTTCTGTCGTTCGGCCAAGCGTATCGCCCGTCCGCCTTGGCCCCGTGCCGGCGAACGAAACGCGAACCTTCGCAACAGCTGCTACGTGAAAAGCGTCTGGTAGCTTAACGAAAAAAAAAAGGAATCACTTGAAATTACAATCCGGTCACGTAATATTTCGTCTTTCGAGATCCCCGGTTGTCATGCGACCTATCTACTTGTAAAAGATCGATATAGCTGACGAGGAGATTAAACGTTTGCCGTGCCAAGTTTTATCGTATCGGGCAAGTCTTGAGACGAGCTCTCCATGAAAAACAGCATTCGATATATTTTATTTTAAATAAGATAAACAGTCAGATGAATTAATGAATTATTTCGAACGCTCGATTATTCGTTTTATAAATCCGCACGAGTTCAATAATTTGTAGATTGGCAAAGAATAGATCACTTTGGTCTCTGGTTAGTCAATAAGTCTGCTGAAAAAGTATAGAGGAATATTAAAAAGAGCGTCGGTATAACAGTTAGTACAGGAGCGAATTGATGGAAATGAGAAATATGAGGAAGTGCATTAGACGAGTGAATTACGACCGGCAATAACTCTTCTCGTCGACGCGAACTATAAAAATCTTTTAGTCACCGCTTTCGTTCGCGATATTATATTAATGACGCAGTTTTTATTGGCCGAGATTTAAGGCTGTCGACCATGCACGGAAAATTTTATTGCGCTCCACGTCGACCGATTCTTTCCTCGCCACCAGAAGAGTTTTATGCTACGAGCGAACACGGAAATCGAATTAGAGCTATAACTGTGGCAACCTTTCTTCAAATACATTTTTATAATCGCGAGCGTGACCGCGTGTAATGGAGTCCGTTCCTCCGTCAGCAAACGATTTCTCGAACTTTGTCTTTGTCCCGGCGTCGATCGCGATCAAAAATTGATACGTTCCTAATTACATGACAAACTCACAAAGAGGACGTCGGAAGCAAAGACAGACAATTTTCAAACAGGGGTAAACTACGGCTCTTGCGATTTTACGTAATCTCGGGAGTACCGAGCGTAATGGAAGAACGGGCGCGTCGGACAGAAAAGTAAGTAGTTAACAGTAAAATTGGTCGGACAGACCCGTTCCGGGCGAAACTCTCGGGGAAAAATCTGGCGCGGCAAGACTGCACGCTCGATAAGCTCCGGTATAAGCGGGAGAACTACAGTTAGAAAGCCTGGAAAATCCGTGGACTAAAGGTGCTGCGCGATACAGGAGCCAGTGTAACGGTGTAAGTAACCGTGGCTGTGTCAGAGGTTAAAGTGACCGGCTTGTTAACTAGAGTGCTTATTAAAAACAGCCGATTGCTCCTTTACCTTCGACAAAGCTTGAGAGGAAAGTTAATCAAGTGGAAAGTCAAATGAAAAGTTTTGCCGGTATCCAAGTTGCGTGAGCCGCCGCTGCCGATTCGATTCTCAAAGAGGTCGCACGCGCGCGTATCTCAACGGGAAGGAGGACCACGTGTCTCGTAAGTACGCATCGTTGCGTTACGGGCAACGAGAGTGGCGTAACGCAAGCAGACGTTAGAAGAAATCAGTTCCCGGGTCACGTCTCCGCGAGCTCTTAAACTTGATCGTGTTCGAAACATTTTATTGTTTGCCACTGGCCGCGCGAATGAACTTTTAAATTTTTAAGATTCCTCACTTCCCAGCGGTACGCGCGCCGAGTTCAGGTCGAACTTCTCGCTCTCTACTCTACGATAAAGTAAATTACATTAGAAACTACGGTCGAATTCGTTTGAGGTATTAGCGGAGTCGTTTGCGAGGGTTTCAACTCGGTTCTTTTCGCTCGACGACTTCAGAAACGGTTAAAGCCTTTTGAACTTCGTAGACCCTCCTTATGAACCGAGAATAAGTATTGTTTGCCCCTCGCGAAAGTACCCGTACAGACGGTTGCGAAACAAATGCCGCGCGACGACCGGGCGCTGCCGTTCGACGCGCTGCGCTCCCGTTGTAGCTCCAGTGGAAAGGCGAGAATAAACAAGAGCTGCATAAGCTTTTAAGAGGCTCTCAAGAGGCAGTTAGGGATCTCCCTAAGTATAGTTATCGCAAACCAAGTTAATTCTACAAACGGTCCACTGCATTTAACGATCCCCTACCTAGTATCCGCACACAAACGACAGCGAACGTGGTTTTATAAAAATTGATTGGTTTAATGTTTATTAAAAAACCCTAGTAAATTCGTTGGAAATAGAGTGACCCAAAAAGTTGCCCTTTGTGCCAAGTGATAATCGTTTATCAGTTAGCTTACGCCTAATTAAATCTCGTGCATTGCCCGTTTCTTTCCTTGTCCATTGAATAAGACCGGCACGTTTATCTCGAAGAGAAACGCGCCGTTAGATCGTATCGGACAGATAAATGTGTCCGATAGTTGGTGCTGGTGAAACACAAAAATCAGGTTAAAGCCCCGGCCATTGATTTGCCCTGACACCGCTTCGTAGTGCACTTTTTCCCGTAGCTTCTTCACTCATAGCAGCTCGACGATGCATCGCCCGCTGAGATAACCGCAATATCAGTACAGTCCGGCCAATGGTTCATCTTTATCGCGTGTACGTACGATCGTAAATCTCGATCGCGAGAATCTTAAGCGAATTAGACGCTGGTTTAATGGCGTTCCGTGGAAAATTGAAATCGTTTCGTTACACAGTTTACGGCGAGCTTAAACTTTCCGCGGATTTATGTACACTCGGAATTCGCAATAAACACCGCTGCGACATTAATACAGCGTATAACTTCCGCTGAGCCTTCCGATATCTTTTCGAATATTAATGCGACACTCTTAAGGGGTATCGATTAAACCGGCGATACGGCCAGGAAAAAGTGAGTAAGGCTTAAAGAGGAATCACGGCGATGTTAAAGCAGATGTCGTAGCTTCGCACTGTATCGAACAAAAGCTTTATAATTGGCATTTCTACTTTTACTATTTAATCGTGCGAATAGTACATTCATCGGAGCTTTGTAATATTGTATTTCGAGTGCTTTTCATTCCGGTGCACGTAAGTACTGGTGCAGGTGTATTCATATCCGGGGCTTCGAGCGCGTTTAAGGACCGGTTCGCGGTGACTGAAAATTTCCGGCGGCAGCGTGCGTGAAATGAAACCCGAGCAATTAGTTGATATTTATCGCGCAGTTGGCAAAGCAGCTTTCGACGAGCTTTTAATCCCTTAAAAGTGTTCGCTTAACTTACTCGAAAACTGCTCGGTCTGGTTCAAAGTCGAGGGTATGCCAATTTCATGCGCTGCGAGTTGCTTAAAAACCGTGATTCCATTCTACGGTTAATCAGTGTTTTCGTTCGTCGATGAACTAAAAACCGGCCGATGGAAATGAGCGACTGTCGACGTATAATTTCGTAAAAGCTCCCGGGCTAGACGACGCGACGGCACCGGCGGAAAAATGAAATTGAAAACGGTACTATATCGACGAGGATACGGAGTCTTAAGCTTAATCCTTTTCTATTCGCTTGCACCGGCGGAACCTCGCGTACCGTGATTGTGCTCGATTCAATTGTCTTTTTGCCGGGGCTATTTCGGGTTAGTTTCTTGGTGCTCGGGAATGACGAGAACGAAGCCCGTCGATCAGTTCCTTGGCTTTTACTAACTCGCTCCCATTGATCCCATTAATCAACGGAACGAAGTTCGCATCGTTCCGTGAAACGACTGGATCGTTACAATTCATATTCAGACACATCTGCCAATTCGGCGAATCAATTTTTCATATTAAGCGTCTGATTTCTAAAAATATGATGTTGTCTCGCTCAACTGAGTATTCGAAGCCACACACGTACGCGTTTACCGTCTTCGTCCTGAAAAGAAGCAATTTCCTGGCTTAGCTGGCTTTTCGACGATCATTGGATTAAAGATTACGATTGGCCGTTTTGTTTCCGCGCTTATCGGAAATCGTACAACACACGCTACCTCCAATCTAAAGCCAGTTCCGATGTCTCGTAAAAGAGTTCAATTTATATAATTGACTCGCCTCGAGGTAATCATTCTTTCTATGCTCGAAATCATTTCGAATACCGTTCGACGTATCTGCTCATTAATTATATTATAACAAGAATGTCAAATAACGTTGTAGCTTACTCGTAAAGCAGCAGCAGCTTGCAAAGCGCCTTTGAAACATTTGAAAAACTAATGGGAGAAGTTTGTTAATTGTTTGCCAAAGAAACTGTTCTTGCGTTCCTTTGTTATTCTCGGACCTCACATTATTGTTACCGCGACCAATTAAAATCCGCTTTGATTTATAACGATACGCGGACGCAGTCATTCGCGGGACCGTGGCGTCTAAGCAATTACACCGCTGTGTCCCACGCTTTTTCATCGTTCCTCCATTTTGTTATCATTCCATTTCCTCTCTTTTCTATTTCCTCGCTGGCCGTATTGGTATTCTGAATAGCGCCGCGCCATTGTCCCCGCAAAACTCCAATACTTTTATCCGTCCACGTAAATCTGCACGAAAAAAAGACAGAAAGAAAGAATAAAGCTGATACTAGCCCTCGTCGTTTGCCTACAACGGAACCGAGAGATTAATAAATTGTTTACATAGATGTTAAATCCTACGATCGAGGTTTTCAATTAATTTTAGGGCCGCGATTAACCCGTGCATTTATTTAAGCGTGGGAATGGCAATTGGTGCCGTTGATATGAGACGAACTGAGTGGCAACGACCCAGAGAAACCAATTAAAATAATGTAATTCATTCGATCTACCATGGCACCGAAATTCGTTACGCTGATACGGTCTTGTTACCGGAACCGTAACGCGTTTGTAATCTCCTTTCACGCTTACTCTCCCTCCTCGTCGCGTCGTTCAATTCCCACTGTATTTCCGTTTTTTGAAATTCCGCGCTTCAAAAGGACCGTTTAATTTTATAATTGAAAATTATCTCTTATTACGCGCGTCGGATCGGTCCTGCAACGTTCACGTGCATCGAACATTATTTCACTGTTCACTAAATAATTCGGTTCATTAAAGAAACGCGAATCAATAGGATATATTTTAACCATTGGTGAATTTTAATTTGTCGTACCGTCGACGGTGACGTGAAAACAGAATTCTCAATAATTTTGAAGCCGAGTTTTCTTTTGTAAGGAGTTCGATTAAGGGCCGATGAGAATCTCCAAATTAAAGGACTCGATTTGCAAAGACTTGTCTGAACCGTCACAATTTCTTTCTCCGGATTTTGACTCTCCTTATCTTTTAACTTAAGATGATACGCCTCTTGGAATTCAGCTCGTAGAGGTTCGTTACCGCGGAGTGCCGGTGGTGGCGCGTATCCTTTTATGCGAGTGTCAACTAAGCACGCCGACGAAGTTCTTTAATATTTCATTAAACTAGATGCTCGGTGCAAGCTATATCGTGAGTCTCGAAGTTTCGCGTTTGAGTGCTAGTGCCTGGAACGCTACTGTTACCCCGAGACGTCTATACCATCGTTTTTAGCAACGATTCGCCCTATTAAACAAAGACACGGGACGCCGAGACCTTTTAGAGCCACGGTGATAACGTTGAAACGTCGTCACGCTCATTCTTTGGTTTGTACACGTACAGTTGTAATCGGGCCTGTTCCGGTCCCGGAAATTACAGCTTGCGGCGTTCCCCGGAAACTCTCTAACGAAGCGTCGCCTAGCTCCACTAACACGTCTATCTAAGATGGTTGCTCGATGGCTTAGCCAACGTCTCGGTCCAATCGATTTCAACAATAAACGAATCTGTTTAAAAAATGATCAGTGCACTTCGCGTTAATTAATCCTCGTGCGTTGTACATAGGCCATCGATCCGCTGATTAAATGATGATAAATCAGCTAAGCGAGTAATCTATGATAATGGCATTATTCCGAATCCAATATTAATAATCCGACTACACTGCCTTTTGATATTATATACGTTTCGTCCGAGCAATGATTTCCCCTCGGTTTTCCATTACGCGCGGCGGGTATCTGAAATTTTTCTCGTGCTCGACGCCCAGCGACAAGCGTCCTTCCGTCCCGATCATTGATTATCTACAAAGGCATAAATTCCTCGCGCGAATTCAGGCCAAGATAATCTAGCGACGCATAAATCCATAGAGCCGAGTGGAATTGGCTGACACGAGGAAAATATTGCTCGGAAGTATTCGCCGTCTCTTTCTCGCGCTGGCAAACAGAATTGAATAACAAGACGCCGCGGTATAAGGATTAATCGTAACTTTTGGCCGTGGGATAAAATTCAATATTTCGCTCACGACACGGTGTTCGGGCAACGAGATTAGATAACATTAGCGGGGCGGTAGAGGAAAAGTTGCCGGGTAAGGGGTTGAGCCGGAAGAATACAAAGAGATATTCTGTATTGTTTCGAGCGGCGGATAAATGGGGCGGACGTTGGGAACGAGGAGGGCGAAGAAAAACGGGGAGGGTATCTTATCAGAGAACGTAGCCTTTATTTTCGGTCGAAGGGTTTTTACGAGCGGGGAAAAGACGCTGAAGGATTCGGCGGGCGAGGTCCGCGGTGATCGATGGTAATCTGGCAACACATAAATTTCATCGCGCTCCGCGGTGTTTTAAATGGCAACGAGAAGTGCTCCGGGAACCGTAGGAAGACTTTTACCGCGTCACGTTTTTCTACGTTCCACCCTTTGTGAATTCCCTATCGATGGGAAACGGGCGTCCCGACGACGACGCGGGAGAATAAAAAAATTGTATGTACGTATCTTCGGGGCTCGCATGATTGATGGTTATCTGATCGCGTACATGTATAAATGCATCATCCGTTGAAAGCGGCGAGGGGGAGGAATTTAATAAAGGCGGATGGACAGATCCTTTCGGAATAAAATTGCGCACAGAAATTGAATCGCGCAATCTCCGATGACACGAGATAAAATAGACCGCTTGTATAGCCGTTGAATAGATGACTTAATTACGTTCGACGAATCGAGCCGTGAGAAAAGTTGGAAAACAACGGGACGATCGGTAACGTTGTAACGTATTGCGCGCTCCCAGTCAGGGTACAAAGTTCCCGGATGGGTTGATTTAATTAAAAAGCCCTTGGACGAGTCGCGCTCGATTTTCCAGCTCGTCCCGGGAACGTCTTCGCGGAGTAATGAGGTCGCATCGGGCGAGATAGTAGGTACATTTATTTAAAACCGAGCGAGACGGGACAAACTACGCGCCGCGGTTGTATTTCGCCCGGGCGTAGTTGAAAAACTTCACGGATCACAATTAAACCTGGGTAATAACATCGGTCCCGCGGCCGAAGTTTGCCGAGTTAAACGTTTCCCCGGAATTTTCTCCACCGAATTTCGTCGGATACTGTTTGCGTTAACAAGTTGATTACATTCCCAAAATTGCGGATTGAGACCGGTTTAAGTCGGTGCCTCCGGGCAATGTCGTCTAATTTAGTCGTAGCTACGTGTAATCAGTTTTACAACCGCTGCTTGTCTCCGAACGTGATATCGGAGAAGGCCTTAGATACGTCGCGTCGAGACGGACCGTCGTCGGTATTTCCATGAATTCCGGACCGTATCCAGGCCGGTCCGTCACGAGGTTTACTCAGCTACGTTATATTAATGCATGCTAATAGTTAATACTGGCACGAATCTCGATGTGAATAACGTCAGAAATCATGATGCAAGGATTAGGCTTTTAGACGTTCAATTATTTGAACGACCTAGTTACAGTTTTTTCTACCAAACGAATTGCGTGGTAGTAAAGTAATGATGATTGATAAATCTCAGAAGCTAATGTTTCTCCATCTGCTTTAAGAACTGATATTTCTTCATCTGCCACTTGGAAGTTAAATTATTAACGACGAGAATAGAATTCAGTCAATAATGATAGTCATCTGAATAAAACAGGAATGGTATAGATAAGGAAAATTTGATATTAAAATTCATGGAACTACAGAGAGACAGGAGTTTATTAGCAAAGTGCATTAGAATGACTATTAAATTTTAAGAACTGATATTTCCTAATCTAGTACGAGTCTTAATTAATTAAGATGCGGGATGCCGCTACTGACAAATGACAATGAAACGGAACGTGACTAATTAGGTTCGGATATTTGAAATATTTAGCAAAACACGGATTATCGTCCTCTCGCCGGTAGGATCCATTCCAGCAGCGTATTACTGAATCGTCGGGTGACGGTGCGGATTCGGGGACACGTGCATATATGCACGGTGCGCAGTGAAATCCTGATAACCGTCTAACAGCAGCAGCTCCGTCCACACAAGTACGTGCTCATATGAGGATCCGCGAGCGGTCGGGGCGGGGTGACGGTGGCGAAGCTATTCGAGACAGTTGAACGTGACGTCGACCACCTGGAGTCTGGAACAGCAGCGAATCAAGCCGCGCGGCAACCCGCGGAAAACTCTGAAATCGGTGGTTCGTCTCGTTCGGTCGGATGCACGCCGTGCCGTGCCTTCCGTCAGCAATATCTCTCTTCCCGTTCAATTTCGAGCGTTCCATGCGAAATTTCGTACCGCCGCCGCTGAAAGCGTTTGTACTCTGGCAATCGGCTCGAATAGGGGTCAGGTGTCTATTTGCGATGCGCCTCGCAACTTGCGGTTGCGATAAACCGCACGAACGTCACACCACGCAGGTTATCCTTGATGCGTTTCGCGTTCCCCTCGCGCCCCGCCTAACCTTGCACCGCCCTAACGTATCGTTACACGAAAGCCAGACATAATAGTCCGACCAATTTTGTTAACCGCGAAACCAATGGTTGTTTAGTTATTCTCTATTCTATTACACGTCTTTCGGAAAAGAGGAAATAAATCGAATAATTGATTTTACTAATTGAAAGACGTCGGAAAAGCCGCGGGTCATTTGTTTGATTATTCTGGTTCCATCTCTCAGATTAATACATCGTTTACATTGTTCGAGTCACAAACACAAGCGTCGTGCTCGCACGTGGTTCGATTTAATTATTTTATCAAAACACCGGCAGCTCACGTGATTGGCTAAATTGAATTGCTCGTTAAATACACGGACAGATCTTAAATGCATCAAGACATTCTTCACGGTGACAAATTACGGCCTGGACATTTCTCCACGGACGATTTCGTGTCCACGCATCTGCTGCGCGTCGGTGTACGTACACATTAATTATACACTATGTACACAGAACGCCGTGGCTCTGAGAGTCACGGTAGCGTGTCGCCGCGGCGGGTCGTGCGCGCACACGCGACCCGCGGACGCACGCGAGTTCGTTACGTTCCACGGAGCCGTGAAATATAATCCGCGGGATCGCGTGGGACACCGGGAAACACAGAAATACGGTCCCGCATCGCATCTGGGATTCATGAAAAAGTAAATATCAAATTTTTACCGCGAGAAACCGTACACTGTGCACTTTTAACAAATGATTCTTTCCACCGGCCGAGAAATGGCGGTCGTGAAATTCATTTGGAACGCGGAAAATAATTATTGTGCGTCTGAATAATTATTAAGAGTTAATAGGGGAGTGAATATTTAACGGGAAGCCATTACGAAGTGTGGAAATTGGTCAGTATTCTGTGTTAATTCCGGGGAAAATAAATTTGCCGATCAATCCATTATTAATTTAATCGGTGTGCAAACAATCTATTGTTTATGTAATACAAATTGGCGCCTATACGAAAATTCTCCAGCTAGTTGCCGCCCGGAATATGCGGCGAGGCGTGTTCCAGAGTCGAATATAATTGTGTCCCGCGATAATTATATCGTCCGTTTTATCTGCCGCCCAGAAATCGGTTCACGCGCGAATCGATATATTTAATATCATTCAAATTAACTTGTCTAATTACAATATTATGATATTCGCATTATAAATGTCCGAATAGTGTTTATTACATTTATTCGGCCGCCTGCCAACAATGACCGCACGCCACACGGCTGTCTTCCCTCGAATTGCGACGATATCGTCCGGCCGATATTTATGTCTCGTTTGATTTATTCGAGGCGTTTTAAATATCGCGCGCTAATTCCCACCGTGTTCGAAATAAATGCGATCTTTTTTATCGCATCCGGAAACGTGACTTCCGTAATGAACTCGGCTGACAAATTGGATCAGCGTAGGAACAAAAAAATCTGTGCCGTTTGATATTCCGTTCGAATTAGCCTCTTCCTCGGGTTTAATATTACACTCGAGCACGTTATCAGAATTATTGTTACGAGCGGCACAATAAGGGGATGAGATTAACGCCAGTTCCTGGATTATGAAACATCCTGAACGCGCGCTGGTTCTCGGGTACAAGTTGAAATCGAATTTTCTTTTACTGCCTTCGACAAGCTGGCTTTAATTTCCTGCGATTCTCGGCTTTTCCAATCGAACGAGCTTCGAAGGAACAATACCGCCACCGTTCACCCTCCTTTTTTCTTCGAAACGATTCGAGGGGAAAAAGGGAATCGCAGACAACGGCGATGGTTTTTCGACGGGCTTAAACTTTCCGACCCGAGACGCTCCTCCTCGTTCCGAACGGAGCCTGTTTGCTGTTCGCGTGTACTTTGCGCCCGCCCTTACCCGAATGAGGAATAAGATGAAGCCTCTTGACAGACGCCGAGCAATTCCGAACAGAAACGACATTTTTGCGCCAGCTGCGAAATCCCTTCGACGTACGTCGATCGGAAATTCTTCGAATCTGTGAACACGATTATTAAAGAATTCTTGGTAAAATTAATGCAAAATGAATCCACTTATAATCCGGCAATCCCGACGATTGAACTGTAGACGACGAGTTAATCCTACGCTACGAGAGAGTATTTAAAATGAGGAAAATTAGATCCGAATTCCCTGCGAAATACTGGAGCTCGGATCTAGTCGGATCGTGGAATCCGGGATTCGCCTGTAAGCTAATTGATGAATGGTAATTACCGCTTAAACTGAAAGCACACTTGCCTAAACCCGAGGTGTTGTTAGTGCCTGATATACGATTAATCGATCGAAAGTTTTCAGAGGAGTCATTCTGTATCGCGATAAAACCGGGTTAGCTTTTATTTACCGATGACAAAGCGATCGAGCGACGTGACTGAAAGCGTCATCAATTGCGGCCGTGGAAAATTCGTTGCGGCCGCCTAATTTTCCGGCCCGTTGTAAATCAGAAATCAGACTGTTCCAGCACGGGGGTCGATTAATTGACCCCTCAGATTCGCCGGGAGAGCAACCAAGTGAAATTAGCCTTGGTCGTTGGATCGTCCGTCTGAAAAAGGCATCAAATCGACTCCGATTATTCTGAGCAGCAGCGCACGGACGCGGTGCAGGGCAGCCCGGCTCGGTTTAACTCGGCGCGATAGGCGAAAATTATTCACCGTGGCGCCGCGCGGGATTCTATTTGGCTCGAACTAGATAAGCAAACTGGGCCGATATGTCGAGCACGAACGACTAGTAAAGTAAGCTTTGCGTTCGTGTTGCCGGGCTGCGCTGCGCCCTAGCTCGAACGCACGTTAATTAAACGCGGAGAGATAGCTCTCGTCGTTGCACTTACTTTCCCAGCCCGTGGCTTTCACAATAATGGTACAGACGCTTCTACAGAGGACTTCCACCCACTAATCGAGTTTTGTCTAAAATATTCTGCGGCAATTTACCGTCCCACCTACCCTCGATCTCCTACGGAACACCGGTTAGTATTAAATTGAACCCGGGCCACGCGTCCGTTTTTATCGATATCGAACACGACTAAACCCCTTCGTCTCGATCGATCCCCATAATCCGTTTTTTATCTGCGAATTAATCGCGCGCGAAATAATTATATCCGAGTTCGTTCTTCGCGCTCTGTCCTCGTTTATTTGCATAATCATGCGCTTCGAGGGTATCTATATCTCGGTAAGTGTCGCAAACAGCGGTAAGCGGCGCTCGTAAACTCTGGGGAACCACGTGTTTCGGTGGTTGCCGTGAAATCGCATGCATGGTTCCGCGGAAACGGAATATCGAAGTATAATATCAGTTGCTATTACCGGAGGGGCGAATTTCTAAATCGTGCCAGTTACGTGTACGTTCTGCCGAAACGCAAGACTCTCCGGGTGTTATTAAATTCCGTGGTGCGGCGTCTGGAAGTTGCCGGATACCGACTCCGTATCACCCGCGTGCGCGCATTCCCCCTCGACTTGTTACGGAACGGGTGTTACAGAGGTTACAGCTTTATTTTAATAAAGTGTCAACGCCACGACACCGTTTATTGTTCCCGTTACACGCCCGAATTAATAATTATTTCGCCTCCTCGAACGAAATTCGCGAACTTGTTTAATTAACTCTCCGCCCCTACCCCGGCTAATTACGCCGGTAACATAATTAATCTGCATAATTAGAGACTTAGTGGGAAGAAAATTATGCGCGTGATATGTAAATAACGTTGATATGCCAATCGATAAAAATGAGCGCATAGTTTCAAAGCGGACGGTAACAAATTCCGCGGTCCGGTGGTCGCTAGCAAGAATAATCAGAAATCGATCGATTACAACCGGTCGAATCGGTCCGCTTTGCACGGTGACTTCCTGTCCCCAACTTCGCGACTTTCGTCCGAGTTCTCTCCTCTTTTAATAAATCCGTGGAACTGAGTCTTCGGGTAAAGTTCCAAGGATCTTCTCGCATCCTTAAACGACGCGAAACAAAATAAATTGCTTCCTTGGAACCAGTTTGTTACGCGAGGGGAACGTTTCACGTTTGTCTCGACTCGAGCCGCCGTTATGAAGGACCGAGCCACGTGTACACTATGGGATTTTTAATTAAAGACTCACGTGTCACAGACAAACTTATTTTCTGAGATCAGGATACGGATCTCATCACAAATTCAAATGGATCTTTTAATTAAAACATTTATTATTGAACGAATTAACGTGTAATTAAGGATGTATTGGCTATACGGTTAATCCCAAAAGTTTATGTACTTAAGAAAAACGCATTTCCTATAATTAAGAAGAAATCAGACGTCGGAAGAACAATGATTTTGGATGAAAAAAGTTTATTTGTTAAAGTTCGATTGGTTTCTGAACAATAAAAATTGATAGAATTTGTTATACTTTACAATTTGAGATACAGAGAATCTTAAACTAGATCATAGTTCTTCGCGTGATACCGTTTTCAAAGACTTTGCGAACGTTACCAACTAGTAATGGACACCATCATGGATAGTACAAGTAATATGAATTAGTAGAAGATATGAATAGTAGAGAGTAAAATAGATAGTACAACGCGATGGAATTGCAATATTCTATGAGAAGGCAAATGGGATGAACGAAATAATTAATCGATTACTCCTGAAGTGTTCGGGATAGAAGAAAATTGTATACGACCTTATTTGAAGGTAATAGTCGTACCTACAATTTTTATTTTCAACATACTTATACATCCTTAATTATTATCGATGCGCATAACAATCTTGCGGCTTTTGTTTCTCGATGCGTTTTATCGACGCGTGCTCAGCGAGATGGGAAGCGTCGCACGTCAGTTACGAGGATGCTCGTCCGTGAAAACGGTGGTTGAAAAATTGGGTGGCTCGCGCGATGATTGACGGGACATCCTGTAAACCGGCATAATCGATCCCGGCATCGCCACGATCGATCGACGCCGGCTGAATCGAAATCGCGAGCGGAAAAGCCGCGTTACACGCGACAACCCGGGGTCGCCGCCTAAATGGAACGTAATTGTCGGGCGGCGGCGGAATAAAGGAAAAAATATTCTGTGAAAGGTCCGCCCCGGCTTTCCATTCAAACCGCGGCGCGGCGTGTGTCCCGCTACCGTTCGCTACTTCACCGGGCAAATATATGCAGATACGGCGCAAATTAGATTTAAATTGAAAAAATTACACGGTCCTCGATTGCGGATGCTCTTCTCCCCTTTTCCTCTGGATTTCCATTTTACGGCGAGTCGCATATTTCGATCGAACGAAACCGAGGACCAGCCGCTACGATCTTTCTGTTCTTAAATGAATCCAAAATTTAGACGGCTCGGCTCTTTCGAGGTATCCTTGCCTCGTTTTCATCACATCCGCGGGAGGATGCTTTTGACGAGGTCACGCGTCAGTGTAAACGCGCGAGCGTAAAGGCAGCGCTTTGAAAAACGAGCGAGATCTTTAATTAGGACTTAGCTTTTCCGTACCACCGCGCCCGGTCTGTTTTCAAAGCGAAGAAGCGAGTTTCTTTTTTTTTTTCATCTCGAAAGTTCTCCGGCTTTGAAACACCGCCGCGCGATGAAAAGAGGGACGCCTCCGAGAGACGAACTTATGAAACTAATTTCTCGGTTTTAAACTTGACGCTAGGCGGCTCCTCCCGGTCTCGCGGAGTACATATTCTTATCGCGCGTTTAGACCACTGTTTTCGATCGCGCCGGTTAAGTTATTCTTTCTAGACGAAAAGTTTGCGGAATTCACTGCAGTCGAAACAACCCCACCGTACGCTTTCTATACTAATTCGGCTGCAGTTCACATTGCGGATACCAAGTTCCGCAGTATTCGAAAAGTTTACTGCTAACGTTCCCCCTGCGACGTCCTCTGCCTCTCCTTATTCGATTTCACGGTCAATAGTTTAAAACGAATCATTGTAATTTCAACATCCGAGAATGAGATAATTTAACAAGATCCTGATATTTCCGAGGCTGTTCGTAAGTTCGAGCTGCACAACGTAACGCGACGATATCCGTGTAATAAATTTCCAAGTTTCGTAACGAGAAAGGGTGAAACGTCATTTAGAATTTAACGATAACAAACTCGGTGTTTTCAAAGAAGCTTGTTTAAAGGGTTAGTTTGCCGACCAGTTTAATGAGTTGTATCAACTAGAAGAGTATGGTGGGGGAGAGGACGGTGTTTCGGTTCGAGTGTGTTATTAGCTCGGTCAGGAAACTTCGAGTGGAAAGTAGGCGAAACGTGCGTTGAACGCCGGTCTATATTCCACCGCGATAACGAGAACGATGTTGGCTCACGAGTCGTTTGTACCTGTTATTTAATGCGCACGTACATACCTCGCGACAACCATGGTTGGTACAACAGACGGCGCGGCGGGGAACGGGAGGGGGGGGGTGAAAGTAATTCGCCCCCGTGCGACACGAAGAGAATTCGATTTATCGTCTTCGAGGGGTACTCTTGGACTCGCCGCGGTATCAATGAAATACCAGGGAGATACTACATGAAACGCGGGCATGTCATATTGACAAATGGGTTGTCGCGCGGGCTGGCGCGTAGCCAAAATAACGCATGGCTGCGGAAGAGTCGCTCCGCTATCTGCGCCAGCGTTTTGCACGTTGAAAGAAGGATTATGCCAGGACTCCATTTATATCGGATCACGTCCGAGGATTAAAAACGGTCGCTCGCTACCTGAACTTGATCGATGTAAATTGATTCGATCTACGCCGTGTTTAAATGACATACTGCCGGCAACGAATGAAACATTCTTTTCTATCAGGAATACGTTTGGTCAATCGGTGCTTGTAACCGTACGAAAAGTGCGCTCGTACCGGTTACGTAATCTAGTCGATTCCATGAGTCTGGATTTATGGGTGAGAGGGTGCTCTTCCAATGACGATAGGAGAAAATATCTCAAGCCCCCATGTTCAGCCCAAATTGTGATAACCGTGCGATCGTCTGGTGAGACGCGAGCATCGTATTTGTTCGTGATAGTAAACGATAGTAAAAGTAAAGACCGGTGAATAGCAGCGTTTATATTAAACATAAGAATCATATTAAATTTATTTTTGCACCTTTCATTGAATCCTCCTTTAATTTTGAGACCCCTCGATGGTCTCTAATTGAGATCCTGACAAACGCATAAAAATCTGCAGTCTGATTTCGAATTAATTTGCGAGGTTTTCGATCCCATTCGTAGTAATGACCCAAGTAATTGTAAATCTCTTGTCTATTTGCGTAACGTACATAGAAGAATGTGTCAGCTTTACACGAGGCGCGTGCAGCGCGAGCCAGCGGGGAATAATTACTTTGAATTATCGCTGGAAGCAGGGTTGGCGTCCCCCGACGCGTTCCGACTCACAACGATAGTTATCGCTTTGATTCCACGCGCGGCTAATTTCCGCTTCTATTAATCTCAATCAAGTTACGCGCGATCGTTGCTACTAAGTCTATTGTAGATCGAAAGGGGGGAAAAGATTACTCAGTGGAAGAAACGCTGGAAGGAACACGGAAGCGTGGGTCCTCGGGGAGGAAGTAAACGAAATTCAATGGGGACGGTAAATTTTTTTTTAAAAGAGTTGATGAAATTATTGGGCCAGTTTTTCATCGAAGATAACGCGGGAGGATGAACGACGTGTATTTCCCATAGGACCGTAGCTCCTTTTATGGCAGCCTTACTGGTTCATAATATAACAATACGGCTTCAATACCTTTTATAAGCGTTTAAGACCTCGATAATGAAGTCTCATCGTCATTGTCCCATTCAAGAGAGATTTCACATAATATTTGCCATTGAAGACCTGCTTGGTCTATTCAACGGCCCGTTAAAGTCCATCTAGAGAAATTGTTGCGAGCCCCTTATTTCTCTCTCGTTGCAGCCGCTGGTTACAGCGAGGCTCCGATACCTTCGATCAAATCCTCGTTACGTAATTATTTGAATGAAGCGTTAATTAGCGACGTATTGATTTTCGAGGAACTCGCAGGATGATTTAAACGAACTTATCCAATTTTTCTCGCGCTCTTATTATCTGAGAACCGTAAAAGTTTTTATTATCTCCGCGGCGGAATACGTTCCGCGGGACGGTGAATCGTTCGAAATTAGAACCACCAACTCCTCCGGCGAACTACTTGGGGGACAATTAAAATCGCACAGCCGTTGTTACCTAGTTTGATACGGGCGCAGTTTAAGTATCTTATAAGCTTTAATTCGAGTTCCTTAGAAGAAACGGGAAGCCTCCGCGTGACTCGCGGAACGGTCTGCTTATAATTAATTAACGAAGACGAACAGTTGGAAAGCCGCTTCAGCGAATTCAATTGTTCGTCGGAATTATTTCGCGGCCCGTACATCATCGGGTAACGCGTCCGTGCCGGCATTAAAATTTGCATAAAATATTCCCAAACTAAAAGTTCGTCGGCTCGTTTTAATTACACGTGAAATTTCTATTAACCGAACACGTCCCTCAAGTTCGCTCCTGAACGGTGACGAAGTATCTGCTAAAGCGTGCACCGGGAGCGGTTGCACTTATCGGATAGGATGTCTGCCGCTGGCTGGAGTTACCTCAATTTTGCATCCAATTTATGTCCTACTTCGTTTTTATCAAATTATCGTCCTCTCGAATTCGCGGCACGTCCGTCAACAATTGGTTTTTGTTTAAATCACGGCGCCGTGAATGAAGGGCGCAATTGCCACGGACGAAGCGTACCGAAAGCTTCGTTCCACGGAGCAAAGTATATTGTACAAAGGAGCAACTTCTAACGTGTGTATACAGAGCAGCCGAGCGAGCGGAGCAGCTACGTAACAAGTTGTTAAGACTACAATTAAAACTTCCATTCGAGGAGGCTGCGCCCGGTTCCTGCCACGCTAAGTGCGCCACGGCTTTGCCTGCGGAATAGTCAAGTTCCGACGGTTCCTGCCGCTCCCTCACCGTGACTTCTATCGCGCGCGTTCGCCTCACTGGAAAATTCTATTTTCCGTTGTTCCTCGAAACTTGTAACCCATTTCGCCAAGACGGCGAGCGCGTGTGACTGTACGAAAAATTGTACTGCAGGGAAAACCGATGAGTGCTGCAAAACATCGATCGGGGTAAATGGATTCATTTATTCGCGGATCGATCGATGTTGATAAAGTGGTTCGAGAAGACGTACCGGCTTGAATTCAGTGCGCGGCGGCGGTCAGCCTCAATACCATTCCTTTTAACGGGAAAGCGAATGACGAGGCCATGAAAGAAAATTGATCGCGACCAGCTCCTTTTTTTTCTGTTTTAGTAAAAAAAAAAAAGAATCGCAAACAAAACGCGTGTCTAGCAGCCGTCACCGGGAAATTTATCATCTCGTCGAGACAACTGAAACGGGCGATCCGACGTGTGACACCGAATAGCTAGCGAACGAAAGTGAAGCAATTTGTTTTATCGTACCTGCTTGCAAGGCCTTAAGCCTGTGGCCTAATTACATGTCGCGGTATCGACAAAATCGTTCACGATCGATATTATAATTTACTGAGCCACGTTTTTCGTCCACCTGCGCGCTCGAAACCTGCGTCGATTCCTCCTCCGTTAATCGGGCTAAAAGCTCGCGTTATCAATTTCTCTCGTATCGTTGTTCAACTCTGACGTTCCAGTCGAGACTTGTTTTTCATTCCGACGATTTTGCTTGAGGAAACGAAGAACAACACGAAGGGCTTCCCTTAATAATATATCATCGAATTTCTGGGATGGTTTTCGCGATTCAGCGAATCGAACGGAATAACTGGCGATTCGGGGGGGTGGACGGGAGGGAACGCGTTAGCGGGGGCAAAATGTTATCGCTGGACCGACGATGTTAATTGAGCGTTTAAGTGACTTTATGCCGGGCAATTACTCGCACTCATGCGTGCACCGACGGCGCGGCATTGTCATTGTTACCCCTTCGTCCCCCTCCGCCGCTTTGTCTTCCCGTTGGTATCCGTACCGTCAATTTATGCAGAAATATTTCAAACCCCGACCGTAGCATTGCACAATGGAGACGCGGTGCGCGATATCAAATGAACCGTAATCAGTGTTAATTCGATTGGCAACGGTGACGCTGGCGGAACACATTCTATGGAGTGCGTCGTCCAATCAACGACACACGCGCGCTCTTCCCTAGCTTCCAGGACTGCACGAATTAGTTGCGACTCGCAAAGTTACGGTTAGTCATTTGCATTTCTAACGTTCATCGATTAATTCAGGTTCTTTTAAACAAAGTATTCGAACGTGAATTCGTCTTAAAATGAGCACGACTGCTCTTTGCGAGGATCATCGACGAATCTGAGATACGCCATTTTATGCAAATAAAAAGTTGCTAATTCGTTTATTTTAATCAATAATATTGACCTACACAAAAGTCCTTTTTTATTAATCTCACAGACGAAATTTAAGAAAGAAATGTGGCTGTTTCTCAGCTCGAGAATCTTTAATGAGACTCGCGACGAGGTAAGGCGTGGCCACTCCTAGTACAGACTGTATCGACACAGTTTCGAATGGAACAAGAAATTCCGGATGTGATCAAACGATGTATTTCGACTATTTTTAAAGGACACGGGTTAATGTTTGCCAGGTGGTCTACACCTGGGCACTCGGCAAGTTGCCGTCGAATAGAAGGGAGAATCAATCAATTCGGTGCACGTATATCCCCAGCGGTGGAGAAACCGATATCCGAGGTAGACGTAGATTGGAGACTTTTCAGCGAATTGACCACTCGAGTTGTCCTGGGACTACGTGAGAACAGATCGTACACGGCAAGTCTCCGTGTTGCGTTCGAACTCTTCGATGGAGTTATCCCACCCACGACGGAGACGTCTTATCGCACTGATTGCGCCCATTTTCATGATGAAACAAACGGTATCGATGACCCGGCGCACTGCGTCATACATTGTGACCCTCTCCGACGCGCGCATTAGCATAATTTGCGGGAACTGTTATTTTCTAATGGGGGACATTAAACTAAAGACGGTTATTCCGCGGGAAATTACGCTCATAATGTTGAAACACGTAGTTCAGGAATTCTCGTTGGAACTATTCTTTAAGGTAACGTTGAGAATCCTGTTCAATGGCGGCAGAATTTTCTTACACGGAGATTCGTGTATTTTATTTCTCGTTCTCTCGCGGATCGACACGAAAGCTCTTTTAAAATACGGCCAGTCAATTTATTAATAAAACGTACACTGTACTATCATATTTAGTTTGTTTACTGTCATAAAATCAATGACTTTATTCAATATCATTTCGCGAAACGCGAACGAAAAATACACAGCTTTTGTTAAAACCGTGTATCCATTTCGAAAATTTGTTTATTTGAGCGAACCACTGGATTTATTTTACAGAATCGCTCCAATTAATTCTTCGTGTTTTACCAAGAGCCAAATGCCCGATTATTGTAGCTTCCGATTGTTTCCACAAAGGTTTTGTATATTCGAACTGCATATTGATAATGGATTGAGTCTCGTGCGAAAGGTGTAAAAAAAATTGAAGAACACGAGTGATGACACCTTTTTATCGAACGCCGGGTTATTCCGTTCGAGTCGTACCTCGGCTCTCTTTATTTCCGACAAGAGGAAGCGAGGCCACTTTTCTTGGCCGCGACGAATGAATTATCCAGGACGATTGAGCCGGGAGCACGAGAAAAGGGCAGTTTTTACCGACGTCCTCTTTCCCTGCACCCGAATTCATGAGCCACAACGAAGAATTTCCAACGTCGCTTTTTCCTATTCATCGCCGGCTGCGCCTCACTAACGAAGTCAAATTTCGAATATAAACCCGGCGGGCTAGTCACACGCTCGTTCTACTGACCGACGAGGTGAAACTTTCCTTTTACGGTGGAGCGCGTCATAAACTGCGGCCACTATTCACTTTTATCGAAAGACCGACTCTATTTTAACAGCTTGTTAACGAAACGGAATTCTCGTATTCCTTTTTTTATACCAACCCAGCCGTTCTCTAGTCTCTCAATGGATAATCGTTCGAGGCGATTCTTGTTACGTATTCAGGAGAGCGGGCCTGAACGGAAACGTCGCCTGTGTTGAACAGGTCGCGACGGTTTAATGAAATGACCGTAGTTTAATAGAAAGTAAATATTCGAAGGAACTTTTGCGATTACTCTGATTTAACAAACTTCCCGAGCTCGTCACGATATCTCAAGAACGGGATTGCCAGAGTTTGACTATCCGCGATTGTGGGTCATTCGTCGTTAGAACAAAAAGTCGTTTCGAAGTTTTCCAATTTGTCGCATCGTTTTATCTTTTCACTGGATACATGGATCGGTCTATATGCGAGATAAATTGCCAATGTTCGATCGCCCGGCTGCGATATTAACTATCGCGCGAGAGTACGTAACTGTGTAAATTAACATTAATGGTACTGGCAGCTAGCAGCTTAAATAATAATTAGAACCTCGACGTTTGACCTGTTCATGGTTCACTGTTGAATAAGGAGGGCTGACAGGGTACGTCGACGTGAGAATCGGAGAGGAAACGCGGCCGGCGTTAAACGATTTGCAGAAGAATTGATTAAAAATTCCCGAGAAGTTTCGCGGGGATCGAAAAGGATCAACTTGTGGTCGTAAATTAAACTGGGTAAAGAGAAAATTCGACGTTAGACGTCTGCCGTCTCGTGCAAGCTGAACCCGACGCGTCCAGAACGAACTTTTACAACGATCTTCCATTTCCCCGTTCGCTTCGACGCCTTTCGGCTAACTTTTTTTCCGATCGTCACTAATGACTAGTGTCTGTGGAACTCGACGAACAAGTCATTAATACCCCTTTTCGTTACGATCTTAAGAATACTTTTTACTGTCGTTCGATAAATTATTTTACAAACACTCTGGCCTTTAATATTTCGTAGTACAAAGAATGTAAAACTCTTATCTTCTTGTCATATATCAAAAAAAGGAAGGAAATTTTCTCTGCCTCCCTGGAAATGTTGTTCAGAAACACCTTCCGAATCATTTCTCTTCGGCTGTAACACTTTCCCTGAAACACCCTGTATATATAATGATTCAACGTCGAGGTTTAAGCGCGGCGAAGCTGGTGTCTAGTTCCGCGAAGAGTAGAACTATTGCGGAACAACAGCAACACCATGCCGACGATACTAGGACGCGTAGAAGTTTGATAATTCCCGTTCCTCGAACTTCACCGCTTTCCCTCGACAAGCTACACCCTCGCCTGTTAAATGAATTTCATACCCAAATACAGATGAAATTCATTTGTACAAATGCAATTCGCTTTGGAAATTCACAACAAGTAAGGATGGGGAGGGGGGGGAGGGAGCCAAGTTTAGAATCCACTCGCCAGGTATTGCATCTCACCTCCTACGGTCGGATCAGACGTGATTTCTTTGGATCCTTTGCACGGTTCCACTCCGCGTAGCCACGGAGATTCACCGAAGAAGTAACGGCTAATTCGGAGAAACATAAACGATAATGAAACACACAGTTCTGTTGGTCTTAATTTGCAGAGATGAGAGGTAAAGCTAGCGTGTATAACTACGGCGCGTAGTAGTCTCAAGCTTTCGGTAGGATACAAGGTGGAACGAGTTACACCACCAAAGCCCTTTGTTAACGACTCTGAGGAGTTGGTAACAGGATCTGCAGACAATGTTCGAGAATCTGGCACTCGCATCCTGTTTGCCCCGTTCTCTGTTATTACGTCTTGTGATCGCATCCGAACTTGGATGCTCGCTCGAAGCGATGCGATCGGTAATTAATTAACAGAACAGCAGCGGAGATCTGATCCCGAATTGCCATCGATCTCGCAGGCTCCGGGGTCAATCGCCAGCTATGATTACTAATTACGAATCGAGTTGGTCGCGGAATTAAAATGAGCACCTTGATAAAATTAAGAGCGAGACAGAGGAGCGGGTGGTTCCAATTCCGACCGCGGAACGAGCCAGTTGATCCGTCGTAAAGGCTCTCGAATGACTTAGGGGAGTTCGTTTGAATAATTAGCACTGTAAGTGTCAAAGTTTGCGGGTTACGAACTCGCTGTGGGGCGCAACGCCCACCCAAGTTTCCCGAGCGCATTTAACTTTTTGCACTCCTATCCCCCTCCTTGCGACTTTCTATTTTCGTAACGCGAGTCGCGTTCTCAAACTGCGCGATGTTCCCCCTCGATGAAGAAACTAACGAGTTTCCTGCTATTACCCCCGAGACGCGATGAGCCCTCTAAGAACTTCCAAATTCAATGAGTTTTTCGGGAACGTTCATTAAGACGAGGAAGAAAGGGTAACGAGAGTTAACCCTATATAGAGTGTCCGAGTAAAATTACTCGAGTCAATGCTCGATTGTTTGAACCGACGGCGGCGGTGTTAGCCACGTAATAACTTCGTACGGGAGATGTTTGATAGTTTTCCAAGTGCAACAGTTGCTTCATCGGCGAGTAAACTGGAAATCGTTCGATTGCCTCGGTTGTCTCGCGTAAGGGAAGCCGGGGCAGGGTAGTTGAAGTAATTAGCTGGACAGAAGCTTGCATGGATGTACCGGTGTTGGCTCAGGACTGTTCCAAGTTTCGGACACGTAGTTACGACTTAGTCTGGGATCAGATTAAATTTACCTCTCTCCCCCTCCCCTTTATCTCCCTGTCTGCCACATGCGGACCGGCCGATGCGACAGTGACAGTACTGACGTACGAGAAGACGGAAACGTCCACGTGAAGGGACGTACCCGAAACATTCGGGTCAACTTACCGTACATTTAAGCAACCACAAACGTGAAACAAACTGCATTTATTATATGTAAATTATTATGGGACTAATGTAGTCTAGGTACTCGTGTATTTGGTCAACCTTTATTTCTGTAATTATTATTATTACTGTTTAATAAAGAAATGTCTATATAAATTACTAATTAAGCCGAGATATACGAGTAGGTTTGTTATTTCGATGCCAACACGAAATTCAGTTTTTCTATCGTCTCTTTTTTTATCGTTTCGACTCTTATTCCAGCAAAATTAAAGCTATATTCTCAAACCCTTGATTACGCTCATTAGTAGATTGCAAATGTTTATACAAATTCCTGTATTTATGGAACGCATGGAAACATTTGTTTTCTCCTTTGAATACTATAAATTGTACTCTGAACATTTTTTATTTGTTTACACATTAATGTACGTTCTTTAAATTATATAAAATCTGCATTGATGCATAAACATCGACAGTTTGCTCATTAGCATCCATTAAATGATTGAAGGGTCAGAAATCCAGCTAGTCTGTAAGTTTAAATGATAACAATTTTTTACTGGATCGACAAATAATAATTTATCGTCAGCCACGGTGTTTGTTATCGATTCGAGGAAACGCAATTTACGTATCCTTTCTTACACGAGGGAAACTTAGGCGGATCCAAAAAGTTCCATTATTACGTTCGCGTCCATCTGGTGATGCGAAGGGTAGCAGGTTCGGAAACGAAAGAAATGTCCCAAAGAAAAGGTCTTACAAATGGATAAGTTCGAAGGTTGGTGAGGCACGGGGGGAGCCGATGGGTCCGATCTTCCGCGAGGGAAGACGCGAAAACTTTTGACCTGGATTATAAATCCGATATTTCTACGTTGCCGCGCACAAAATCCAAACGCGTCCCGTCTCTTTTTTCTAACCAAGGAAACTAGCCCGGGGCGTAGTAATATACTGCGACAAAGTTTCCTAGGGACGATTTCCGGTGACAGACTTCTTGCCGTGGGCGAGCAAAATCGTAGCGACTCGGTTTTTCAATAATTTCTAAACCGGAAGTAAGCGAGAGTCGCGTGTGAAGAATACGTATGAAAATCGAGTGATAATGGCTCGTACCTGGTCGGCCGTGGCGGCCGAAGCAATTCCGATCTCATCTGCAATAAAATCGGCGGAACAGACGTCGGGAGCGAACGTGTCATATCAATTTTTAAATCACGACTTTTTACCCAGTGGATATAGAGAACGTTATCGGTCCGAAAGAAATAATTCGGTGGATTGATCGGTAGTCAGGCTACGATCGTTTCTATCAATTTGCCGGCGGATCGGACTCGATATTGATTCGTGTTTACGGAAAGTATTACCGTCGCTTACTAAATTATGCCTCTTTCGATATTCGCGAGGCGCCCGCGTCAATTTTGTGCATACACCCGTGTAATAGCCCCGTAATAGAATCGATATTTACCCTCGTGAAAGGAACGAACGTCGAAAGATCTCTTTTACCTTTGCCGTTGAAAATTTTCACCGACACCATCCGCTCATCGATAAAACTGACAATCTGATACCTATATACATACGTACACGTGTACCGTACGTACGTACGTAGCTACGTACAAACGTACATGGCATCGGATTCGAAATATTTAAAATCTACGATTTTCGACGCTTTTCCTTTTTCCGAGTTTTACTAACGGTCACGCTCACTTCCCGCTTGGCATACGTATCACCACCCGCGCACAGTTTCGAACATTTTTCGCCGGGATATTTCCCGCCCCACGCCACTTTTTCCGTTCGCAACGCTTTTCGAAACTTCACCACCCGCTAAGTCGATGATACGAACCGTACTCTGTCCTAAAAAAAAACTCTGTTAGGAACGAGAGAGAGAGAGAAAAAAATAGAGTAGAATTCGGTGGAATTTTATTTTTACAATCCGGTCCCGATCCTCGAGCGACTCTGGACTCAGAGACTTCCTGATCCCCTTTGTCGGTTTGACTCGGGATGATTATATCAATGCGAAATCAATTTTAGGTACGGCCTTCGTATCGGTCGCTCGTCTCCGCGTCTCTCTCTCTCTCTCTCTCTCTCTCTCTCTCTCTCTCTCTCTCTGACCGCGTGTCATTGAATTACGACGGGTGAATCGCTTCGACTACTGCAGCCGTTCGATACGAGAATTAATAGGAACGCCGTTACCCGTTTAAGCGTCCGACATGATATCCAACGTAGCGCCGACATGTCGATGGGAAATACAGTCATCCGGCTGGCCACACTTCTGCAAAAATTTATGATGAACGCCGATGGGGAAAAAAAACACTCGGTTTGTTTCGGCCATCGAACGGATCCGTTGCGCGTAACGATATAATTCGGAAATATCCCCGTTTAATCAGCCGGACGGTCATAGATATTCGTTACAAGTTCATCGAGGTAACATTCCGCGCGTAAATATAAATACTAGCTGCACAAATCCGATCACGTTGTTTAAACATCATCGGAAACGAGAAGTGAAAACAAATATGCCACTGGTTAAATAAAAACTGGAGTAACTCGGTAGGAACGAAATGAATTAATATTCACTAGCTTAATACGGGAGTGTACCGGAGTGTACGGTTTGCATGCTTAATTGCTGAATACGTTCATTGAGCTGACGACCGAAAGGGTTGAAAGCTTGGAAAGTCAATTTTCCGGGAGCCGAGAACGAATTTACCCACCGCGAAACTATGTTCATCGATCTTTGAAAATTCATATTTCCGCCGATTCAAACTCGTCGTTCGTAATTCGTGTATACTTACTGCTGTCACGAAATCCGACGGTGAAAATTGAAAGTAGTTATATCGGATTACCTGTCACCCGTAACATACACTGGACGTTCATCAGCAGGTAATGAGAGTCTCGTCGAACGCCTCGGTTTTCGTTCGTTTTACCTATTAATTGTTTCAAGATCGAATGAAATAACACGGTTGAACATGGATTAATTTCGTTGATTTTTAATATACTGACACAGAGTTAATTCGATGATGCCAGTAAATTTGAGAGAAAATTAGAGACGCCGGAACATGTCAAGCGCGTTACGGTATCCTCGACGTTGCCCGCAACCAGTCAAGCGCGGTGCATATATAATCGTTAGATCTGCATTATATACGACGATTGAACACATTATGTGGAGTGCATCGTAGCAAACATGCCGCGGACGGTAACTTCGAGCGCGGCTATGGGAAACTCACTTTCGACCGTATCAAACTTCCCGAGCGGATCTTCCCAATTTTGGATCCGGTTCGCTATCGATTGACCTGCATTAACGGAATCGCCGAAATACCCGAGACAATCGCTAATTAACATGACGACGGTGACGTTCTGACTGAAATCCGTCGTCCAGGGACGATTTGAGAACACCGAGACTCGCCATTGTTCAGTCTGTCAACCGACACCATTGTCCTCTTTGAAGACTCCGAATGCATTTAATGTGCATAAATACCTAAGTGTTTCGTAAACGTGTTTCGAGTCCCTCGAACGATGGCGAAAATGATTTTCATTGAAATACTCTTTTTACTAGTAAGGATATCGAAAGTGGAGGGCAGATAATCCCTAATTCAGTGCAAAGGCAATTGACAGACAGAGATAGGATAATGGAAGACAGCACAGGTACATATGTAGGTATGATTGATGGCATATACGCATATATAATTGTTTCTTGACAGCTTTCCCAGAGCACGACGATATAAATATAAATCTGGTTCACGTTCCCTCTGCCTCTAATTATAACCCTCTATGAGTTCCACCTATAAATGCTTACGTGCGTATCGTGAAGAGGTTTATTTACATTGACCGGAAGCGTTTCGCCTTGACCTTTCCTGGGTCCCCTTGGGCTATCCTGTGAGGGGACCCTGTTCAATCCCAATGGCAGGATCAATCTCTGACGCGTGGCATCGAGAGTCAACGCCTCTAAGGGTGTTTAACCCTTTGAACGATATAATTATTAAATGAGATTTTAAACAGTCAATTAATATTGTAAAGAACTCGGGTGATGTTCGCACGCGTTGTTAACCTATCCTCGTTAAGTGCTTAATCTCGGGTGGGTTAAGTTCGCGTAGCCTGGAATTAATGTGCGAACGCGGTGGGTCCGTTTACTCAACCGATTTGAAACAACCTTTCAAGTTTCTATACATGTTCTCATTAGTCAAGTTAGATGCTCAAAGTGGAATAGCTTGACTAATGAGTCCGAGGCTCGAGTAATTAATTCTACGTAATGCTAAGTGAACCAATTATGCAAACGACGGGTTTGAAATTTTACATCGATTCACGGTCGAATCATTAAACGGGTAAACAGCGACCGTATTATCTCGTCCTCGGCGAACATGATGCAGCTGGCAAGAGTTTAACAAGTAGTTATTTATTCCGTGTGCCGGCGATTAATTATCCAGGAAAGTAGCTTCTCGAGGAAGTTCCCGCGTCTATTTAGAAAGCGCGTCAACGCGAATCCCCTCCTGTCAAGGGCGACGCGTTACCGAGCAACACGCAACCGAGTTATGGCTCATTTAACCCTCCTGCCGGGGCGCGGAGGAGGAGGAGGAGGAGGCGGCTGGAGCCTGGATGAAGGGATGCGAAGATACGGCGAAAATAAAGCGCCGGCTGGAAGATGTAAAACGTTGTCTCCTTCTATTCGGTTACGAACGTATGGGGACGGGACGCATTATTTTTCTACCCTGCACACTTTGTTCACGGCCGGAATTATTAATACCGGTTATGACCGTAATACGCGGGCCAAATCCAACGGGATTAAAATAACCATTCCGCTTAACGAGGACGGTCACTGCACCGCGGAATTTTTACATTTTACAAACACAATATTTCAACGGTATTATTTTTAATTAGCCGCGGGTTCCCCGGCTTCAACCTTGGGAAGCTTCTCTTATCTTTATTTCTGTTACCTAAGTTTCAAACGAGGAATTGTAAATCTAATTAAATACTTTCATTTTTCACAATTCCTGGCTGCGATTGTACGAACGCGAAATTATTTGTCAAAGGGAAATAGGAATTGCACGACGACGAGCTACGTACTGTTGCCTCGAACACGATGATAATCTGCGTTTAGCAGTTTAAACGGAGCTTTATTCCGGCGGGTAAAACGTGCCGTAGCGAATTTTGCATATTTCGCGTTCTAAGCAATAAGGATAACAGAGGCGAATGCAGACTAGCGCTCAGCGCCGTTTCAAAGCCGAGACCCGCACGTCGGTCTAACGTCCTAAATACTGTCCTAAATACACTTCGTTCGCGTTACCTTCCCTTCGTCTTGGGACAAAGACTCATTACATCGACGGTGCTTACCCGTATTCTATCCAAACTGTACACTGCCGTAATTAACGACGCGTCGTCATAAATCCGCGCCGTCAAACGGTTGTCCGACTCATTAGTCGTATTCAGAGCTCGATAACGTTAAAACACGGCGGAACGTGATTTACATTTCCACGTTTTTGATTCGTTCGTTTTCGCGACTGAGAATGCGAAGCCGTGTCTTAGTTAGCGAAATATTTCAACCGTGCTCTTTCATGCCTTTGTTTCTCGTGATTTTGTTTCGTTCTTAGCAGCGGGACGTTCGAGAGTGCTTGAGAATTGTCGCCACCCGCGAAAGGTATTCCAAGAGAGATTCTCGTATAAATCAGGAGATGAGCTTTATCTTTCCTCTTCCCGTCGATGTCTAGTCCTTTTTCATTCTTCTTTGTTTTTCTACAATTTCATATTCTTTAGCCATGCAATCTACGCAGATTTATTACATTTTTAATTGAAATAATGATGACCCCTTTTATATGTACAGTGGAACATAATTTATTCAAATACCCAATTATCTCAGTAGAGGATCATTCATATCTCTTATCAGGATTTTATTTCCTAACACAAAATTTCTATATAGAACTTGCACAGTTCAAAGGGGCACTTTTGATGGAAGCGAATTTAATGAGACGCGATGGTCAAGTTCGTTTTTATAAATGATCGTATATTCCTTTGGATCATCTGATAAAGCTTTTCCAGACGATTTCATTTAGTCTTCTTTAATTAGCCTTTGGGATTTCGAATTGAAAAATATACTAATTCTATCTGAGTGGAACTGCGGGGTCGTGGCTAAGCCAGCTGAAACAGTAACCCCTTTCAGAAATAAGTAGCGCGTTCGGAGGACAACAAAAGCCACATGTATGCATTTCAGACGGCTTACGTTAACGATCGAAAACATTTTATAACTGTAGTCCAATTAAAAGTCAAAATCGGCTGATGAAGGAATATTTTCGTGGATGTAGATGATCAAAGGATCCTTTGACGACTGAGAATCGTCGCACGTTCGAGTATATGTCGAACGATGAGGGATGAAGATCTCATCTGCACATTCGTGCGTAAGGAAGCCTCAGTATAAATCGCGGACTGTCCAATCTCACCGTTATCGATCACGTTCTGGGCCGAATGGTCGTTCACAGAGAGCATTACAGAATTCAGAATAGTATTAAGCCGCGTAGCTCGCAGTTTAACGTCGTATCGATTCCCTTCTCTATATTTTGCATACGTACGTACGTGCGTGCGTAAGAGCGCGCAAACCTGACTAATCAATCTATCGATACTTTATGACGTTGCAACATCGATACTTTAGAACGTCATGAAAATATATTGGCCGTGTATTTCAAAAGTGACATGACTCCAGTGTATTCATTTCCCGAAAGAGCTCTTCCATTTGTCCGAAACGCAGTTATTTATAAAAAAAAAAAAAATATTACAGAGAACGTTTTAACATCGCATGACTCCGATTCATTTTGAATTATTACGAGAATTATGCTGCGCACGAATTTTCCATCCGCGGCTCTTTAATCGGTCTAAAGCACGTTGCTGCGGTCGCGACGAGCCGTGCAGAGTAAACACTGAAAGCAGGAAAAAATTGTGGGATCGCTTTTATGTTCATACCGAGATTTTAATTCCAACGAGATTTCCATATAATTGTTTCGACTTGACCAATGCCAGCCGGCGTTTATATAATATACACGTGTATATTGCCGGGCGTTAAACTTAAATGATTACCGACGCGGTTTCCGATAATTTGCTTGGTAATTGCGCCATTAAAGTATCATCGTACTTTCTCCCGAGTTCCGCGTTAATGGAACGCGAGTAGGTTTTCCTCCAATTACAGCGCATAATGAAATCAAACCGTGCGCACCGCGGCAAATGTATTCCGCGAGAAAGAACTGGGTTTGTTAAATAATTCAGGGAACGTCCCTCGGCGGTCCGATCGACGCGGCTCCTTCTCCTTCGGTGCTGAACGCGCCGTCACGTTGACGCGTTTCAACGGAAACGGTTCCAGAGGAGACCGTAGGAAAAATATTGCGAATTATACGAAGCTAACCACTGGCTGAAATAATAGAATACCGCCGCGCATTTGAAAACCGACGGACTCTTCTCGATTCATATCAAGAGACGAGAAATAATTTTTCTAGAAGATCGGATACGTTTTCATGGTAAACGTTCGGATGTTTCCGGCATAAGTCATGTTATTTTGTCTCGCGAAGAAAGCTCGCAAACATCATTGAATTTTCATGAGGCTGAGCGGAATTAGCTTCTTCTTTCCTTACTTCCCGTACGGGAAAACATTTGAATTTTTTAAGCAGATCCCACGACCAATTTGAAAACAGCCGGCACGTTCCCCAAGAATTAAGAATTCCTCCAATTCTCATCTAAATGATGTTAAACTGTTAACACGTGTCTCTATGATTTAACCCGTTGGATACGTGAATTATCAGCAGATAGTATTGTTCGGTCGAATGAAACGGTGATCATGAATTTGTATCGAAATGATAACAAGCCACGTAGCGATGGGGGTTAACTCGAGTGGCAACGATTCGCGTGTTCAACTTTAATCTTCGCCAAGAGCTGATTCCCGTCTTTGTTCGTTTTTCCAGGTAAACGGATCGTGGAGCCTGCCGGGTTTCTTCTGCGACTTTTACATCGCGATGGACGTCACGTGCAGCACCAGTTCCATCTTCAACCTCGTAGCAATCTCGATAGACAGGTGGGCTTGTTCGTTTCTCCAAATAGAAAAGGGAGTAATTCCCCGTCCGTGATTCTCCTATCCGTCCGTTCGCCTCGCGAGACCCGCGATTGATCTCGCAGCCCGTCAGTCGAACGCCGTAAAATCTCATTTTATCGCGCGCTCAAACGAAATTCGAGTCGTGACTTTTATGTTTTAAATCAAACTAATTTACGAAAGTTTACGTAACGATTGCTCTCCGGCGCCCAGGGAAGAAAACGAAGACCGGCAGTAACCGTAATTCGTGATACCGTGCCGGGCTCTGATGTACAGCCTGCGTTTGCGTCCGCTTCGCTCCGGGCACGGTTACAGTGACGTTCGAAAAAAAAAGCTGGAAAACTCGCGGGAAAGGGAGTAGCCGATTTAACCGATTTACGTGACAGGAATAACAGGACAACGAGTAAAAGGACTGCGGTTGCTTCCGCGACGATATAGAAATGAGTTTCAGCTACGAAAAACCAGACTCAATTTGTTCGAATCAAATTTTTCCCAAATTCCCGAAATAACTCTCGTCTGTTTGCTCTTCTAAAATAGTTAATTATGCTTCTTACTTTGCCATTATAACTCTTAACGCAGAGAAGCATTCGTGGTCGAGATCGAATTTTCGACGTCCGTGAAAACAGCAATTTGATGGAAGTTACAGAGCATTTGTACAATTCAATCGAAATGAAAGGATCGTTACGTAAACGCGAATACGGCTGTTTGCGTATACTTGTTTTATTTCCCTCCTTGGGAACTGCATTAAGCCGCGGCGAAACCATCAATTCCCATCGATGGCGCGTACTGAAAATAAGTTTGCAATACCGTGTGTCGCACGGAATCAAGATGGAAACGCATTCGCCCGGAAATTGTACAGCCGTGTGACTAATGCCCGGGCTTTTTCGCATCCGCGTGATAAAATATGCATACAGCGATAGAGAAAAATGGCAGTCTATTAAGCGACCTCCCGCAATTTCCTTAAATCCGGCGAATCTGAATCTGTCCGACGTGTCATCCCTCTTTGGAAAATCCCCCGAAGTGCAATCAGTTCCGCGATTTAATTAATCCACGTTTTTATTTCGACTCCTGGAACCGACACGGGCCAACCTCCCTTATAGCGAGAGAGCTCCCACAAAGCGTAGCACAGAGTAAAAGTAGATGGATGCGTAGCAGAATTGTATTATCGCACGTGAGAATCGCGTTAAAAAGCGTAGAATTATATCAGTAAATCGTCCGAGACTTTCAAATGAAATTGAAATAACGACCAAAAATTGTAATTCTCATGCCACGGTTAAAGCTCTCCACTTAATATCTCGCTGCGAGCGTTTTGAAACACGCGGTTCTCATCTTCCATACGAAATGGGAAGCTCATTTGGAAACTCGGGGATTCTAATTAAATACGAAATTACGGACGAACTAAGGGAACACCGGACGAGACTTTTGACCTGCGGTGTACCCGTAAACCGTATCGGCAGCGAAACGTCGCGTCAAAGAAACGAGAAACAAAAAGAACGGTAAATTGGACTAGTCGCCGGGACGCGCGGATACGAGGCGTTAGAGAGGATTCGCGTGTACTCGCGGTAACCTAATGCCCGTCAAGCAAACATGATAGTAGACACACTGTGCGATACGCGAAACGGATTTGAATTGCAGATACATAGCAGTGACCCAGCCGATAAAGTACGCCAAGCACAAGAACAATAGAAGAGTGTGGTTGACGATACTGTTGGTCTGGGCGATATCGGCCGCGATCGGCAGTCCGATTGTTCTCGGCTTGAATAACACCCCCGACCGTATACCGGACCAATGCCTCTTCTACAATACGGACTTTATCATCTACTCGAGCCTATCCAGCTTCTACATACCTTGCATCATCATGGTGTTTCTCTACTACAACATATTCAAGGTAAGGGTTCCTTAAAAAAGTTCGCCAGGACCAATCGTCCCCAACATAGTAGAGTACACGAACTCTTTTAACACGATTTCTACCAACTCTACTCTTCACGATTCCGTCATCGATATCACGTATAATTTATTAGATATAATTATTCCGAGGCGAACGAATACATGCTAAGCAGTGATACTCGTTTAGCCTGTTAATATTCCAGCAACTGGCGAAATTATGTACAGATATAATTTCAACGCCATATGGAGGAAACTACCGCCTCGTGGAAGGGTTAGCGTTTACGATTAGCTTGCGGTTAATCATAAATACGGTTTCTTGCCTGCTTTATGCCTCCGGTAATAAACAGGGAATTTTGTTTGCACGGTTCCGCTCACGCCTCGCTCGTTACGATATTTATGCGGTTACAATGCGGAACGAGTATTAACATTCGTATTGCCATTTTTAGTATTCGCGTTCGGAACGCGTTTACACGCTTGTTCGACCATTGCGCAATGTTGCTCGTGGACCGTCGTAAAAGTATAGTGGAACAGTTGAGGAAGAAACCGAGCGATGTTACACGATCCATTGGTACAAAGCGTAAAATATCTTTCTTTTATGTGTGACTGTCGTCCGCGTTTGCATCGCTCGTAACGTATCGTCGGGCGTATCTCCATCGGGAAAAATACCCGCGACGTATCTCCGCGTTTTCCACGATAGCCGTCATTAATTGTCCGCGGAAGCTGGATGCCTTTGATTCACGTTTTGCAGGCGCTGCGGAACCGGGCGAGGAAGGCGAGGGCCAATAGAAAGCCTAACTTAGGGGACATAAAGCCGGGCAGCATAATCGAGAACATCGCCCACACGCGCAGGTAAGCCGACCTTCCTTCGACCGATAAAACCGTAAGAGTTCTTCGAGCGAATTCGCCAAGAATTTTCTAGGAATTTCATTCGAAACGACCCGCGGCTCTGGTTAACGGGAGGAAATGAATGTAAATTCTTTCGTCGAATTACTGAAATTAGCAAGAAATTAGTGCCGTGAGCAGCAAAGAATTCTAATTAAAGGCAACGGGCAAGTTTAACGATTAATCGCGCGCGGTTCGTGTCCGAAATTGTTGTCGGAACGGGACCGAAGAATATGCAAATAAGAATCGATGCCTATACTTCGTTGATAGTTAAGGGAGAACAATTCCGTGTTGGCATGTGTTTCAGTTGCATGAATCACTCCGTTGCATGCTACCGTTGTACGTACCCGGGACAAGCACGCTGTTGCGGCTCAATAATTCATACGCGTACTTGCAATAGTGTCCTTGCCCATTCGCGTTCCTACCGACAACAAAGAATACCTACCTGAACGTGTAAATAACAACCCTTTCACCGGGCTGATTAATCGACGACGAGAGGCATTCGGTCGATTTTCAACTAATAACGTCGCCAACGCTTACCAATGAGTGTCTCGGTGTACGCAATTTCTCGGCGACGCTCGGGGGAAATTTTCAATTTTCGCTGCTCGGCGTTTCGCGCGCGCGAGAAGATCAAAGGGGCTCCCGGCGTTTAAACGGAACGTATGCATTCAGAGGAGCGGCTTAGAGACAGATAGCTCTCATTTCGAATGTGTCGCGCGCTCCTGGAGCGAGTAATTTTTTTCAATTCTGCCCGCGCGTTACCCTTGCATTTCAACGAGGCGATTTCTCACGTAGATTGGCGTGAATATGTCGCCGCGGCAAAGGAAAGAAAGGCGACCGCGGAGAGCTCGAGTCGAGGCGAGGCCGACGGTTCAGCCCTGGGCGCTTCATTTCCGTTGTTCGGGTCGGCGTGCTCGCCTTCAATAGCCGGCCACTGCCTCGTTCTCGATTTAATTGCCGGCTTTTGTCTCCAGACGAAGTGTCCCGCACGTTTGTCCATCGACGAGGATCCCCGCCGAAGGGGTACACCTCCGTCTTCCCCTCGACGAGTGAACCGCGCGTAATCTTTTACTTCAACCCGTCATTTAATACCCACTTGCCGGTTTTTTCTTCGCCCCGAGTGAGAAACTCGATTTAACTTCCTCCAATTTACATTTTCACTTTGCACAGCGAATCTGTTACGGCCCGCCCGCCGCGGCAAGCAAGCGTCCCGAGTCAAACATTTCAGATTGATCGGATTAAAAGTTTGAATCCTCGCCAGGAATATTTGAACGGCATTAAAAGGGTCGACGGCGCGGAGGCGGCGTACCGGCCGACTAATTATTATTTATGGGTCCCTTCGTAGGATCCGTTGCACGTGCTAATGCCATCGATAAATTAGACTTAGATGTTTATAGCGACGGTCACATTTTGGTTATAGTCTTCTCCCAAGAGTGTCGTGTATTCAACATAATCTCGCGCCTCATTTTCCCCTGTATCCTGCCTTTCCCTAGTTTCCTACTGACCCCGTGTCTTCACTGCCTCGCACACGTGCTTCAATCACGTACGTACGTGAACGCAATACTAATTTGGCAATTAAAATATTTTACGTTTGAATATTTCAAATTAATATTAAATCCCTTTTTTATATCCGTAAATTTATTTTTTTACTATACATCTGAGATTATTTCCCTGTTACCATAAACAAGCAAAGGGTAAGGGATATAGGTTCGGATATTGACTTTATTCTGCGGGCAAAGTTTTGCACACAATATTCCGGAAAGCCCGGAACTTTGCAATTTGTTTCGCTGTTGCTTGTTCCGAACTTTGGTAATCGGTATTAATTGTTTTCGAACAATAAAGGGAACTAGAAGCCGCGGATGAGGGCCGAGCGCCTGAAAGATAGAGGCACACCGTTTAAACTGACCCAGGAACAGCCAGCCATTTGCCTATCCAATCTGTAACGCCGACACATTCTCATAATCCGATTACTCAGTACCACGCATCCGGCTGTGAATGTCCATATTATCCGGATAATAGGAAAATCTAGTTTCCCGTATATGTACGTATGTATCCACGCATAAAATTACCCGATGTCGTACCTCGTAATACTCGAATCCTAGCCATAAGTATTTCTGAGATGTCAAGAAATAGGGGAGGGTTGTTACATTTTCCACGAGTTAAAGGAAATGCCATTTTGACGTGCCTATTGTAAACTACGTACCTCTGGCTTACCGAACCCATTCGTTGGCGAACCGTTAACCTGTTAAACCTTACTAACCTGACCCAACCCTGTCTTTACCTAAAATGGGAGCTCAAAGGATAGAATGGTCAGAGACCAGAACGTCGAAGGAGCTCACAGATGTGAGCGACGAGGGGGTCCATATTCTCCCTTTATTCTCACTCACTTTCGGCGATCCCGCTCGTTATTATAAAAATGTTAGCATCGCGCGTAAGAAGATATATCGAAGGTCGTAGCTTTTTTCCAGCGATCAGAAAGCAATTACTGGTTTTTCGTTTTAGTCGGAACCGGGCATATCCCATATGAATCGCCGCGAGGGAGGCGGGTGTACGTTCAACGAAGTAAAAGCTAGGTTCTTTGTTCGCGAACGAAGTCTCGCGGGAGGAGCGCGGGTTATACATATAACAGCTGCTTTGTGCATGATAGATTAACTTTCCCCCCCTCTTTCCGACGGGATTAACGCAGCGCGTCGCGTCGCCGAGAAATGCTAAAAGCATGCTAAGTGTAGAAGCTTTTTTTAGAGGCTTTTGACTAAGATCACGTAGTGGGTATTCTGTGGCAAGGTTTGCGGAGACCGCGCTGGGCGCGGCGGCCCTCGTGGCCCCCGGCATGGAGGAGCCGACGAACACCGCGTCCGGTAGCAACGAGGACGAGGACGAGACGCCCCTTGATCCCGTCGTGGTCATATCGAACGATAAGAGCACCGAGTTCTTTTTGGCCACCGTCGTCGAGGAAGCAGCGTAAGAATCCAATAAACTTTAAGCCCCACGAAATTGCACGAGACGAACGTTCGCGTTCTTCCCTTGTCCCTGTTTTACAAGTTCACTCGAGGCTAGGTCACTCGCATAGTATACCGTCGTCCGTATTTGTTTCACTTCTCGAAGAATTTTGCATTTTGCATACTTATCGATATTCGTGAAAAAGTATTTATTGAACAACGAGGAATCAGACAATTAAATCTACGATACGGGCAGAAGTTTGTTCGGGATAGTAACTTATTTCGCGAGCTTATTAAGGAATTCAACAAAGAAAGTGGAAAGGATGAAAAAGTATAAGGCACGGTAAATATCGTGAGGAAACAGATAAGAGCGGCGCGGTGACAGACTTCTAGTGGGTGCAGCCTTCTGGCCGAGTACCGAAACGAGGGACATTGAAAGTTCCCCGGCTAAATTAACGGGACTAAAACAATAGCGCAGGAACAAAGCAGGAGTCTCGCTAAAATCAATTAGCATTCAAAACTGACGGCATACCGCGAACAAAGGAAGAGTACTATGTATTTTCCTATTCATCGAGAGGCAATGAATTTCCGGTCGCCCCCGAAAGACGATAATCTGAGGTACTATCTTAATTAGAGGCCGCGAATTTAGATAGCCGGTGTTATAATTTTTCAAAATTCCGGTTCCGGTCCCCGGCGAGGGAGCCAATTCGCATTTAAATCGAACGGGATAAGTCGAATCTCTTTTCATCGGCCGACAGAGTCGATAATTCATTGGCGCAAGGAATTACTCGGCGATATGTTCGATAAAAATAGAAACGCGAAGCACCGATAAACCCGGTCCACTGTGAAATCGATTCATTTGTTTGTGGAGCGTCCACTGGTCCAGCAAGCTGAAATGGTAACCGCTATTGATTGAACGCGGAAGACGCCCGATCGATCGATTCCCCATCGTTTTTGCGGTAACGAGAAAAAAATAAATAGGAGACCTCTTTGAGAACGTAATCCAGACGAGATAGGATTTCGTATCCTTCGGAATTATTCGAGGATTATTAATACAGCAAACGCGAACGTTCGTGGCAGGTAGGAGCCGGGTTTCGGTCGCAGAATCGAGCGTCGCCAGCCGTGACTGGGAACGCTAATGCTGCTCGTAGGAAGGCTACTGATACTCGAATTGCAGTTGTCGTTTCAGCGCAGTGGCTCAAGCCCAGCTGAGCGGAACGCAGAACGCTCGGAAGGATTCGGGGTACGGGGACGGTGGCGCGGCCAGCAGCGCGGTGGTCCACGAGACCCTCGAAACGAATTCCAGCCCGAGTCCGAACCCGCGCGTCACCTCGGCACCGTCGTCCTCGACGTCGTCCTCCCCGCCGCCGAAGGGCGCGGCGGCCACGAGCCAGACGTCGCAGCCGAAAAAGAACGGCGGCGCAGAGACGAACAAGCAAGAGTTGAAGAGGTTCAAGAGCACCGGTTCCCTTCTGCCCCTACAGCTTGGACGGACGCCAAGCGTCCTGTCCGCCACGTCTACCTGTAAGAAGGACAAGAAGAACGCCGCATCGGCTTCACGGTTCACGATATATAAAGCGAACAAGGCGAGCAAAAAGAAACGGGAGAAGAGCTCCGCGAAGAAGGAGCGCAAAGCTACCAAAACGCTGGCCATTGTTCTGGGTACGTTCTCTTCTCTTCCCTCATTAATAATAATGATTTGAAAGTGTAGTCGATCGATATCGAATTGGTCTCCGATTCCTGTGCAGGTGTCTTTCTCATCTGCTGGCTACCGTTCTTCACCTGCAACATCATGGACGCGATCTGCACGAAATTAGCGCTGACGTGTCAACCCGGCGTGACAGCGTTCATCGTGACTTCTTGGCTAGGCTACATGAACAGTTTCGTAAATCCCGTCATTTACACTGTGTTCAACCCTGAATTTCGCAAAGCCTTCCACAAACTGGTCAGCTTTTAAACGAGCCGCGACACGGTTCGGGGCTCGAAGTCGTGTTTTATCTCGGAACGGGGAAACAACGAGGCATTGGACAATCGAACAGCTCAACGTTTTTTTCGGCTAGAGGTATTTATCGCAGACCTTCCCTCGCATTCGTAGCAGTAGCTTGATGGACAACAGCTTTCTCGCGGGCAATTGTTTTTAAAATTGCGGAACAATTATCAGAAGTTGAAGGCCGGGAGATTGAGTAAAGAGAAGTTGTTATTGAATTGGCCGCGGGAGTTTGTATTCTTTTGGCCGCAGGAGCTTCAATCCTCTTGACTAAAAAGCTTTTCCAGTATATTTACTGATTGACGATTTCATTTTCTTTCGAGAATGGACAGTTTTCCTTTAACTGACTCTTAGGGAAACGTAGATGTCATGCCTAATCTATTGAATAGAAGAGTAAATAATTAATTGGCGTTTAGTTGAAATTCGATACGATAATGGAAGAGAATTCCGTTGCGAGCTTTCCATGTGTTCTTTATCGGAAGACCAGAGCATGGTTCCATGTTGCCGTTATCAGTGTCCGACTCCCAAACGAATATCGAACCGGAAGCAACGTGCATCGATGTTAGAGCTGAATTACCAAATAAACACTTAGGCTAAGTAGTCGAATAAATGATACGTACAAGAAAGGTTCTATGTATTTTTCTTCTAATTTCAATATTTAACGAGTTAAATATGATTATATGG
>NW_017132978.1:300125-323270 GCF_001652005.2 Ceratina calcarata | reverse complement strand
AAATTTTTTTTTGGCGGAATTTCGATACATGTTTCGAATAAAAGTTGTAGGTACTATTATTATCTTCAAAAAAGGTCGTATACACTTTTCTATCTCGAATACTTGAGGAATAATCGTCAAATACTTCTTAACAAATGGAGTTAGAAGGAAATCGCATAGGACCTTCATTGCACACCATTGTGGGACGAACGTCACGGTGTTAAGCGCGCGATTATTGGTAAACGATGTGTCGAAGATTAGAGTAGAGCAGTCGATAACGATTGGACCGCGGGTTTGACGAACGAGGACGCAGTACACGTATTATACTCCGTTAAATATACCGTGGCAGTATTATCGTAGCTTCTAAGGTATAGCAATACGTTCTGGCTCAAAGCTGCGCGTTGCAGTCTAACTCCGCGTCTTTATACATAACTTAAGTATCTACGTGTACACATACACACACAGACAGACACGCATACACAAGTCGCGCGCAATCGAAGCACCGTCTCCCTGTCATTCTTGATCTTCCGTCATCGTCCCATCGCCGTTTTAATCGAGCACCTGTTCGCCGCGAGACCGAGCAAACGGATTTTACATAAATTTTATAAATCGCGTACTTCGAAATCGCGTCCCGCGAAGAAACGAGAAATCTCTCTGTGGAACGTGTCCGACGCACGCCTTTCACCCACTCCGCGGGAGTCCCTTTTAACTTCCCCTAAACTTCCCTTTTCAACTATCGGATTTAGAGTTCGCCGGATATTCTATCCGAGAAAGCTGTTCAAACACCCGTTCGTTCTTCGAAAGCGAATCCGTCGGGACTGTTTGCCTGCTCCCCGGTCCTCCTCCGTCGCCAGGCTGCGTTTAATTGCGAGGACACGGTCACGGTGATGAGAGGAGGTCGGTCGCGCGCTGGCCATTGCGCGTTGATCGCGCTGTACGTACGTTTCCGTTTGAGTCGCAGAGCGGAACGGGGATCGATAGGGGAAGGCGACCGATCCTTTCTGCCACTCCCGCAGCTTCAACAGCCCGGAGAAATTTCTCGCGTAGATAAACATTGTACTTTCACGACGCGTTCGACAGACCCGGGGTATGTACGAGGCAGCGTAGTCCGAGCACGAGCCAGCGGGCCTTCCGCGTTCGGGAGCACCTGCATATCGGATTCCGTGCGCCGCGAGTGGACCGTGAACTTTCCTGCGACCCGAATTTTCAAACATATCAATGCGAGTACGAAGAGCACGACGCCCGTACTTGGTTGTTGGCATTCGAGACGCGCTTTACCGAGCATGTTCTATGTGTGTTAGATGGGCCACGAAAAACAATAAACGGCAGACACATTTGCTCTCCGCTGACCGGCGAATCGTCGACCGAACAATATTTGCACGTAATTGCACGCGAGATCATATCGGACGAAACAAAAATTCATTCCGTTCCATCATTATTGCTTCTATCGGCGACAAGGTTTTTATTCGAATTGTTAGTTTAAATTCGAGCTGTTCACGGAATTAAGTGATACGTTTTAAAGTTGGCAGCGGAGAGGCGAAACGTGAAAACCGGAGGCAACGTTCCGTGCGACCCGAAGCTCTTGCAATAACGTCTACAATCAAAGCTTTTTACTCTCTGGGTTCTACGAGTATGTTGTATCATGTAGCTTTAAGCTTCCAATGTATATTTGTACATAACTAGAAGTAACTAACGAATTACGCGGCACCGGTTGCTAAACTCTAATGATAAGTAAGGTACACCGCAATAAATAAAAAAAAATTGGAAGAGGAGAGCGTTAGGTGATAACGATAGTGTGTAACACGCTGAATACGCTAGAGACAGAGGACTTTCTTGGTGAATTGTGATAAACTTGAGTTTTGTTATGTGCTGCTTCACTTCCCATCCGGGGCTCACCCTTCGCGACAGTCGCGTGACTCGAGATTTATCGTTATGTACCACGTTTTATTTTTGTATCGTTGAAACGCTACCGAGGAATCTGAAACAGGGTAGGTCAGAAATCGTCCACAACGTTTCTGAGATATAGAGAGAGAGAGAGAGAGAGAGAGAGAGAGAATTTTCATGTTGCTTAGTGTACGCTCGTAAAACGGATCCTTATATCATTTTCGAATATGATACCGTGGCTCTTCAACATATCCTGTTCCATCTGTTCAGAAGATTAAATCCCGGAAAATTGGAAGACGTATTTACTGCTTCTCGAGTGACGCACTACATACTCGAGCGAAATATGTGAGTAACAGTTAAAAACGGGAGGAATGAGCTTTTATTTGTAATAGTAGAGAGAAATGAAACGAGCGCAGGATCAAAACTGCATTAAATTTCAATTAATTAATCGATGCCCGAGTTATATGCGAATTGTAAGATACGCGAATCGCGTCGATCAGTCGGAACTTTATGCCCTGTTATCGGCGACGTTTTAAGACCGTGCGAGATGAACGGACCTTCGATGGATTATTAATTGACGAAGTTCGCGGGGCCATTAGCGAGGGAAAAGTTTGCCGGGTCAGCTGGCGAGTGAATATATTGAAAGAGCATTCGCGAAATTTTTTTTAGCTCGAATACCGACCGAAGCATTTCCTTTGACCGTTCCTATCGTGCATTCCCGTATGAACGCCCGCCTCCCCCCGCGGAAAATCGATGAGCCTAGCAATTTGTTTGAACGTGGACGCATAAGAGATGAGAGCGCAAAGATACTATTAGGATCCTGCGTAAAATCGCTGTATTTTTCTAACCCGAATATGTTCCCTTCTCTGTATATAAGTGTACGCGACTCGATGTATACATATGTGTCGTAAACGCGAGAGAGACGCGCGAGAGTAGCGGTTGTACATCTGTGTAAATACATCGTATCTGTAATAATCAACGACGAATCAGAGTGCGTGTGCGAATGAGTGACGACGAAATTTTCGGTGGTTCCGATCGATCGGTCTCTACCTCCTCGAGGGACACGCGAGAACACACACACGGAGTAAAAGTAATTAGGAACGTCAAAGTAAATGTCCATTAGGGGAAAGAGGGGTATGTGTGTGTGTGTGTGTGTGCCACTTCGAGCGCGGAAACGACTATGTTTTTCCTATGAATTTCTTAATCATTACTACGAATGGTCTATACAGGGCATAGATGTAAGGGACGAATGTTTAATTTGCCGAAAATTAGCGATAAGCGTGGCGAACGAGAACAAAATAAATAAATAAATATCTAAAACGCTGTATGTACTGATGGCAATATCTATACATATTCACGAGCCGGGGGAACACACGAGACACGAGGAGTCATACACACGCGGACACCTGTTAAAATTAATAAAACATAGCATAAATGAAAACGATCGTCGATTTTTAATACCACCTATTCCGTCCGTCGGTGATAAAGGTAAGTGGGTAAGATATTAAGTTCATCCCGTCGGAAACGGTTTCGGCTGTTCGCAAATTCTCGGAAAACTGTGGAGGCTGAAAGGCCGGTTCTCGCGGTATTTGTCCGAGTCGATGCAATTCGGGGTGACAATGGTCATGCCGGCTGGATGGGAGAATCGACTGAATTCAATCTGGCCAACGAAATCGATTCGCATCGACTTTTACGAATGCTTCTGAAATAAAGCCGAGCGTCCCTCGCTTCCCGTACACGTCAGCAATAGTTAAGATCTAACGGTTATACCGTTAAAGAGAGAAGAGTACGACCGAACGAAGTTTTTTACCAAACACACGAAATGGAATAAAGCATTGAACGATTCGATCGGCAAGTAATAAATGATAAACAGAAAATCTGGTAACAAATATATATATTTCTATATAAGAATATATTAAATCACATATGGTATTTAACAATTTTATATGTAACAACGCTACGAAAATAGTGTTTATCTAGAATTACACAGTATTATCTATAGTGTGGTAACTTTGGCAGTTTGCTGGAATACTTTGAAACGTTATCGATGATGACCGCGTGTACTACTCTTACGGCTATGTTCGACCTACCACAAATGCTGCTCGAATCCGATCTGCAAGAACGAAATCATAATTCACGTTAACAATAAATTCTCGTCTTAACGATCCAATTACGATCATCATCGGAGCCCGCGCAAGTAAGTATTTTGAAACGGAACACGGCTTCGCATGTTAATGAGAAAATTCTGCGAACTCGAATAAAACAAGTTGCCCGTTACGGTGCGCGCATCGTGCAAGATAAAGGATGCGGTTTGCCAGGTTCCCGAGTTTCGTATAAAATAACATAAGCGTGGAAGGAGAGAGATCTCAGGCGAACAAGCGGCGGCAGGCTTTATCCGGGGAATCGATAGGGGAATTGAAAAGCGTTGCCCTCACCTGACTCCAGAGTAATTACTTACCTTGGAGACTGCGGGTAGCTGATGTCGCGGTAATTCCGGCAAACTTAAGCCCATCTTCGCGAGCCCGAAGTCCGTGGATCGTTGGACGGGATTAGCGCGTAGCGTGTAATCTAGCCCGCCGAAACCCCCCAATTGCAGCTGCAGCCCTCCTGAACAGACAGAAACGCGACCGTCTCAAGCCTGGTACACGACGTTATCAGTAGACACGCAGACGATTCCGCGAACACGCCTGAATTCATGTCACGGGGATCGGCGGTCACCTCGGGACCAACCGGACGTGACGTAACTTCTGCTCTCGGTTATTTTTATTTAAAGGAGGTCGAACAGACGCCGGGGCGACGCGGTAATCTACTCGCGTGTTTGCGGACGACGTCTGAAAGTCTTGTGTCATACTTTGGGAATAGGCGCGTAGGGATTTGACGATGAGGCGGCGAGGCGCGATCGATAAGTGTACCTGTGGAGAACGGTTGACTCGTAGCCGGTGCAAGTTGCTGCAGCTGGCCCACGTGTTGGAGATTCTGTCCGAAATTCAAAGTTGGCACGGTTGGAACGTTCGCCGATATGCCGGCAGGTATTCCCGCAGGTATGCCGTCGCTCATCCCGCCAGGTAAACTGTTGAACACGCTCGGGGACAAGCCGGGAGGCGAAGCGGCGCCTGGAACAAGAAACAAGCTGGTTGTCTCCGTCGGTTTTTCACGTGCTCGGGCTTCCTTTTTATATTGCGTCCCGTGTCCCGTAAAAAGAACCTCGAATTTAACACCCCGGTTTTCCACGGCGAATATTAACCTCGTAGATACGGCGTGCCAGTGTTAAATCTGTTAGATTGAAAACGTCTCGGAAAAATAAAACGCGGTAGACATCGGATCGAGGCAATAAAAGAGAATTAAACATCCCTTTGGATGGTTGCCTCTCGCCTCAAGTATATCGATCGTACCTAGCGGAAGGATGCCGGTCGGCGAGACTTGAGCACCGAACGAGGAGACTCTTGGCAGCGTGGCCGTCGGGGAGACATAGTTTATGGTCTGCAACGGCCGGGAAACCGGTGACAGGGTCGCGATCGACATGCCCGGTAGCGTGATCTTTGGTTTCTCGGCCAGCGAGGCCAGTTGTACGTAGTTCGTATTCCCCGACACGGGAGATTGTTGGAACGATAGGCCGCGGTTCAGTTCCTGCTGCAGCAGATAGTTCAAAAGCGAACTCTGCAAGTTGTCCTTCAGCTTCGATTCCTCGGGTAGTACGTAATTCAACATGGAGCTCTGGATCTTGTTGCCGAAGTTGTTGCCCTCCGGTAACGGGGGGTTTAGCAGCGACGACGCGTGCTCGTTCAGTTTTATGCCGGTCTTACCCGACTGCGACAGCAGATAGCCGAGCAGAGAGACCGGCGAGTTGTTCCGCAGACCGCCGTTGAAATTATAATAAGACTGCGGCAAGCTGGTGAACTTGGCCCCCGGAAATTCAATCGGCGGCATTTTGCTACAAGGCGAAAGCGAATACTAGAGATAAAGTGGGCGTCGGTACTGAGGTCTCTAATGACGAGCCTCTGGAATTAGACGGGGGCGATCGGTCGACCAGGTAATAAATCGTGACAGTGCCATTACGTACTGTCGTTCGAAGAATACGTCCGGAGATTCTGTGGTCATGACAGGCGAGCTAGACTCCGTGGTCAAACCTGTCGACGGCTGAGCCAAGTTCGAAGATTGCTTCGCGGTGACTGGAGACTTCGTGGAATCTGTCAACGTGCTGGAACCGCCGACCAACAACTGAAAGATATTACTAATTTTTATTAAACCCATTGTGCCTACCTTCGATCATTCTGAATGATCGATAAATCCTGCTCGTCCTACATGTTTTATTACGCTCCTGGAGTAACGATGACGAATCGCGTTGGAAGTGTCACGTCGTTAGAGGACGATAACGTGCCGAGTATTTTGCTCACCGTATCGGATTTGGTGGTCTGCATTGTCGCCGCGTGCGGTACCTTCGACGAAGCCATTTTCGGCTCGGAAGTCGCAGACATATGAACTTGGTCGATAGTAGAGGAGACGGTAGATTGCAGCAACGGTTGGTGGGTGGTCGTCGAGGCCATCGGTGGTGCCATCGTCGTGGATCCTTCCTCGCTCAATGGTAAGGCGTTCTCGTACGGCGAAACTGCCGGCACGGAGGCATAGCCGAGACCATGGTTTCCTGAATAACAAGCAAATCGTTTCTCTCGAAGCAAGTATCGGAAGCAGATGCAATTTGCGTTAAAGTACTCACCGTATTTTAAGTATTCCGAGTTTCTATCGAAAGAGCTGCTAGCCAATTGCTGCACGGATTGGTCCCGAGGAGATTGCTTGTCGTAGATATCTGCGAACCGGAAATCGTCGCGCAGATACGTCTGATCCTGAGCGGCCTGTTCACTCGCGAAATTCGTCCGGCTCTTGTACAATTGTCCGTCCGCGAAGAACGAAGATTGATCCTTGAACTCTGCAGAGTCCTTCAGAGACGGGCTGTCGTCGAAGTATGGTCGACTTCTCAACGAATGTGGTTGCCTGAAGTCCACGGAATCTTTTAATTGCGTGCTGTCGTCATAGAACGAGCCGCTCTTTAGCGATTGTCCCTTCGGGTCGAAATCCCTGAAAGATGGACTGTCTTCCAGGAACGGTCGGCTTTTCAGTGACGAGTAATCTTTCAATAACGACGAATCCTTCAGGAACAATTGTTCGGGGTACGAGGAAAACTCCTGTCGATACGGTCGGCTTCGATACGGTTGGTACGGTTGCGTTTTGAACGAGTGCTCCTGGAACGGGTGGTGTTGCTCGTGAAGGGACTGATGGGTTCCTTGGTACGGCGGGAAATCTTCCAGCAAGCCGGTGTATGCCCTTCCTTTCTTATAACCAGCGACGACTACTGCCATCACGGCGATCACAATCTGTGGGAATAAAACACTCGTTCGTGCGCCGCTAATGAAGTTGTCAATACGAACGGACGACTCACCAGGTCCCTCATTATTTTTGGCGTCTTCGGGAGCTGAGGAGGAGTCGTAAAACCACGGGCGAGGATCGTCTGGCAGTCGAACGCTGGCATCGACTTGCTTATATAGCCGGTAGGAGAAAAAGCTCGCGTATTTTCCTCTTTACCAGGTTCTCCACGTCTTCCAGTTCAGGCACGAAACTGGATCTGGTAAATCTCGTATATCGAGGCCTTTCTCCTTCTATCAGAGGTTCATTGCCAGATCCACTGTGGATGCACCTGCGTTCCCGCGTGTGAGATTTAAAACCCGACGGTGAAACGGTTTTACTTTTGCCCGTATTTCTTTACTGAATCAATCACTTCTGATTGGCAGTAGTCGGTCATTAGGTATCGAACGTCTATTATAAAACTGTGCGTTGAAATTTCTAATCGCGATAAAAGTCGGGGGATCCGCAATTAGTGCGATTGATGACGCATACGTACAGCAGTTGCATGGAGTACTGCGAGTAATTGATATCCCAAACGTTTGCTATTCAGTCGACGGAGCTCGCGACGAATTCGTGCAAATATATTTCTGTCAGCTGCATAATGCGACGCATATACTTTGCGTCGCGGCCCCGCGCTTTTAAATTTCATTACCCGTTTATTTAAATGTTTATCGTTACGCGAGGCGTTTTCTGCCGCAATGCTGATAACAAGGAACCCCTCTGGCCAAAGCTACTCAGAGGCGATTCATGGGGATTCATTTTGGAAAATGACGTCGCGCGCCGTTATCGGATGTGACGTTGCTTACATTCCAAATATTTGTCGTGAGGACGGATATTCGGGCATTTCTTAAATGGAATTCATTAAAAGATTATTGCCGAGTAGTATTAATAGTTACGGGATCGTGACTAAAGAAGACGAATGATTTTAATACTTATTTAGCAGTTCTTAAAAAATTTCGCCAGGAAATTCGTCAGCGTTTTATTCGGAGGGGAAATAATTTTTCTTATCATCGACAGCCACTCTTCGGTTATAATTAACAAATATTGCTTCGGTACGTGCGATCGATCTCTCCCGCGAGGTTATCGCCGGACCATTCTTCTTCTGGACGATGCCAGATACCTATTTAAGACCCGGGAATTAAGAGATAAATAACACAGTAAATAAGTACGTGTCAGGGATTTTTGTTTCAATCTGAACGCTGTTATGAAAGGATTAGAGTATATCGGGCGGACACTCTTAACCATTTAGGTCTTGCAGAATCATTCAGTTACGAAGTTTGAATTGAGATAGAATATCAGCTGAGTTACGTTCGCTGAAGGCAATTGGCAGCCGGGAGAACTTTCATAGAGAAGAGAATCCGGTCACTTAAACTTTCACGCCTAATAGGCAACGGCAGAACCAGACGTAACCGTGAAAAAAATTGTATATTTTATTAACAGGTCAGCGACGGGACTGGCCATGGTGAATCGCGATGAGTGAACCGCCTAATTGGACGTTCGGTCAAGATTCGTTCACTGCGTGTGCTCGCAGCCTTTTTACAGTGGCTGTTAATTAACGACTGTAGAAATAAATGCAAATGGAATTTTGAAAAAAATTATTCTTTTTTGCAATATATTTAGAACTCCAAATTAATATTTTCCACAGCATTAAATGGTACATGAATCGCTACTTTGTAATTCTTGTAAAAATCAACTAACTAATTTTGTAGTTAATGAACGACAGTAGAAATAAATACAAATTGTTTTTTTAAAAAATAAGAATTCTTTTATATTGTATTTCCCTACACAATCGTACGTCTTTCAAAACGTGTCCAAAAACCACACAACTTTTCCATTTTCGAAGAGGCGCCCATTTCGAAAGGTCGTTAGGCGAGAGATATTTCCCCCTCCTTGAAATATTACCGAATCCGAGGCGAACGAAACTTTTGATTAATTCCCCACTGCGCCTTCGGCTTTGTAAATTTATCTACGTACATATACGAAACGTTTTTCGTTTGTCACCATTTTTTATTTTGTCACACGGCCGTGTATCTCTGTTACGCACTGGTTGTTTGTCATCCAGTATTTGTTTTATTCAAATAAAAACTTCACATTCGATCGCATTTCGATGTCCCAATATCTGATAGTGAAATACGGACGTTTTGTTGATCGGCGAACGCGAAACGAAAACTGTTCACAAGATTAGGCGATCGTTTCCTTATTCTCCAACGGTACGATGGAACCGGTTAATCATCCCACGCACCTTAGGAGATTTAAAAGTCCCGTGTGCATGCCTCAACCTGATTTTCTCCTCTTTCGCGTCGACCAGGAAGCGCGCAAGGGTGGAATTAATTTGCTCGCACTCACGAGGAGTGAGATCTTTGTTAGACATTTTTTACCGGACTTTTATGGGGCAAGTTCGAGATCGTTCGTTCAAGTTCGCTCGTCTCGCAAAACTGGACGGGAACCGGTTTGCCCGCGAGGTCATTACGACCGTTACGTCGTTTGGCAACTCTTTACAAGATTATTAGAAAATCGATAACCGCTGTTATTTCGAGTGACTCCTTACGGAGGCGCGTTAGGTGTCGAAATAAAGGAGACCCCGGAGAAATTCAAATGGACCTAGGTGGATACGTTCACGGGGAGCAATTGAATGGGAATGTCTATGGTTAAGACGCGACGAACATCACGCGAGGATTGCGCGGTGTCTCCGGCATTACTGCGTCGCTGTGCGGAAGTTAAACCGATAAAAATAAATAGGAACGAAGTTTCGGTAGCGGTGAACTTTTTCCATTTGTACGTTTCCTTGATCCCCGCGTTGCGGTCGCGCGAACTTGTTCCCGATACGTTATCACGAGAAGTCGTTTCCCGATCATGCATACGGGAAAGTCGTACCCAGCGGCAATCAGTTTTCTTGATATACGCGCGTCGGGGATTTAAAACGATCGCGTTTAAAGATCGGCATCTCCGTCGTATGTAAATACCACGGGCGCGTTCCTCGTCCGAGTACACGGTGGTGAACGGTGGCAAACATTGAATGGGGTGGCTGTAGGAAAATTCTGTCCCGCGTCGGCCGATGAATAAAACAGATAAGAGAGAATTTGGAAGTACGTATCCGACGATATTTAAACAATATCCCAAGGAAAATTCGCGCACGTTTCGTAGGACACGAGAGGGGTGACGCGTGACCCGTTCGACAAGAGAATTTTGGTGCCGAAAGCCGTCCTGCTCCTTTATCGTTAAACTTCGCCTCTGGGGGACCGAATTTCTACACGCTGCGCCGCGTATACATATATACGTTCAATTTAAACAGCTACCGGTTACACATCTGGCCGGCAGTCACCGCCGTTCCCTCTCCGTTCCGCATCGTGCAAACGTCGGCCGTTGGTTAATGTAATAACCGAATGAATTCCGGTGAATGTTGCCGTGCCGGCCGATTCTCTCCAAGAATATCGATGCAGGCGGAAAAAGAAAAATTCGTTGACAGCGTACGCGGAAATATGTCGCAATCATCGATGCTAATGTATTCGACGGATTTGCCCAGAAAGGTAGCCGCGCGTAATATAATATTCGGTACATGGGAGTCGAACAGCCGCGGACTTTGATTCTTCATTCGTATTCGGCCGTCGAACAATACGCCTTTATTCAAGATCGAATTTGCGACTAACCGTATGCGTATTACGGCATGAAAATAGCTGAACCGGGCAATCGTCGAACAATTTCCACGAATTTGCCTACCGAATCTATTGACGAGGATTGAAAAGAAGAAATTGCCAACGGCAAGGTACTGCAGATTTCCTTCGACCGATTTATTTAAAATGGCAGATGATTAAAAATGGTCACGAACAGGTCGGGTGATATATAGTAATCTCGTCCGTCTTGTAAAAATCGACGTTCGATCTTCTCTATTTAACGCCGAGTTCGAGACAAGCGAAGCGTGGTGCAATTCGATTTCACCGTTTTTTTTCCTCCGCCTTCTGTTAAACGGTAATTTCGGATCGAACGGCCGGTCGTTCGGGTGATCGATCAGAGCGGACTATTCGCGTGAATAATCAAATAGAAAGTTCTGTAAAGGTCCGCGGCGGTGGTCGCGTAGCTCGCGTAAATCACGCCGCCGCTGACTCGTATCAGGGAGATGAGTAGGTTCCTCAGTTTTGCTCGAAGGTTGAGCCGTCGGGGAAGGAAAGCAATTACGAAATGGCTCTCGTCCTTTTCCCGGGGCACGTACCGAGCCGGTACGCGAAATGTACAACCGAGTGCCGATGCCTTGCATATAACATGTGCACGCTGTGTTACGACACGTGTCACGGAGGAACGCGCGTCCACAAATCATCCTCAGACGTTACGTTGTTTGATGAAGAAGGAGGAGGTATGCAAACCAGACTCGATTGGTAAACCAAATAATGGAAATTATTTGATTGATTTCTGTAGAACAGGCGACTGGTTGGATGTCATTAGGTTTCGTCATAATTAAATTCGTGGAGTCGGTCGACGAGGGGATGGGTGTTTAGAAGGATTCATTTATAGGTGAACACGATTAACGAGTTAATTAACCAGGTAGCTGAGCCAGTAGGAATGCGTCGTTAGTCCGGCGAGCGAATACACCAGCGATGAAATTCGATTCTAATGTACGTAGATGGAGGGCTCAGCTGTAGCGACGGGTTGGTCAGTGACACTCCGGGTAACATCAAAGGAAGCGCGGAATGCGAGTTAATTTGGTACCCGGGAAGGCCGGAACGAGGGTTAAGAGAAATGGAGGAGAGGGAAGACGGTACATACGGGCTTTCCGACGAACACACGAGAGAGAAGCCGTTGACGCGACGGTCGTAGCACCCGAAAAAGGGGACCGTCATGCATATTCAAAACGAGGGGTTTACACCCCTGCGGTACGTCGAGTTAGTCAGCTCGGCCAAAAAGAGGAGCAAGTTTATTTCTCAGCGGTGGCATCGTCGCTCTCGTTACTCGCTTTTCACATTGCGCTTTTCCTTTGGGGCAAAACCCGTTTCTCCCACGACTTGGTTTTTTCTTAAATCTCGAAAGTGCGTTTTCATACGACGTCCACGTAGAAACATACATATTCCGTTTTCGTTTCAATTATGCACCTCTACGATTTTATATTAATTCAAACGCGTGGCTCTTCGTCGTCAGGTCTTTCTGGTTGCGGTCGAAGGATTTATAAAAACGCTTCCGAGAAGTAGTAAATTAGTCGAGTATAAACGGTTTCGCCTATTTTACGATTCAGTAACACGACTGATGGAGTCTATAAGGAAAGATGTATTGCGAGTATGTACAAGTTCCGAGCAAGTTGTCTACTTGGACGTGCGAGCTCGTATAAAAACGCTATTTAGCCGTGTCCCTCACGGATCTGGAGTGCCACACCTGAGCGTACTTTCTGTTAAAGAAAAATCCTCTTGGCTGGTGATTCAGCTTTTAAGACCGCTACTGTCCACCGGGTATAAGATTTCTACGTGACCGGGTCTCGAACGAACGATATAATTTAATGAAAACTCGAAATATTCGCGATTTTATTTAAATGACTGTCTCTGCACAATGGAAATGGTCTGTAGAAAGGAAGACTCGTTCTCGTTGATCTGTAAAATGGAATGGAGCGTGCATTCCGAGACGTCGCCGACAAAGGTGGTCGAAGCCGTGCTCGTTCGAGCAAATCAGCAGGAAACGAGGAGACAGGTCCATTCCTCTTACTCCCGACGATCGAACCGAGTATTCCGTAGATGATACGCCTCCCGGCTCACCTCGTTTTTATCGACCTGAACTCCGGACACCTACGCCTGCTACGGAGGAGTTTCAGACAGAGAGCGCGACGATGCCGTTCAACGGGAATTTCTCGGCTCTTGGCTCGTCCGATAAGCCTCGCAATCCTCTTGCACCTATTGCCGGTTCGTTCGTTCCTCGTCTCGCTTGGTGACGAAGCTAACTCTGATCCGACGTTACAAGCTAACGAGGATTAGGAACGCCGTCATGTGCAGAGTTAACAAGTTTCAGCTACAAAGTTTCCCGGTCCATTACGTCCCGCGACGTCGCGACGGGTTCACTGAATTTTGCCGTACGTCAAAAAACTAGGAAACGCAGACGTAGGCGTTATCTACTTTGCACAATGCGATTCCGCTTAACCGGATCCCCGCACGAATTAAATCCCAGATGCTGGTTAGACGTGACGCGGCAATTAAACGTCGACGGGATAATTTTATTGGCGAACAAGTCTATTCCTGGCGGCTGATGAGACACTCGCGGTCTTGTTTTATTTTCGCTACGGCGACTGTAGATCAGAGTGGCATGTTTATTAACACGATCTGTCCGCGGGTATAGGTATCCGTCTTCGGATCAGATATTTATATCGTCTGATTCAAACCCTCGTATCCACGCTGGAACGCGTTCGCCTTTCCCCGATCGCGTTTAAAACGCGCCCCGGCTTGAAACAATTGTCCGCGCTTATATGCCCGTGCACGCGGAATCCCTAATTTTAATTAACCGCGGCCTAAATTGGAACGCGCCCGGACGTCCGTGAAATTGAATAAAAAGTATGTTTAATTCCGGGAAATGTTGATTACGGGAAAAAAGGATCAACGCGCGTTCATTTCTACGCTCTTCTGATTCCCAATTGAAATTATACAAATACTTTAATTATACACCCAACCGCACACATTAATTTTATATATACCAACACGTACGTACGTACGTACGTGTATACGTTTCGTTCCTGTTTAGTAGTTGGTTTTCCCAGACGAAGTGGAATCTGCAGATTGTGGTCAGACACGTAAGCACTCGACGTAATATAGAACGAAATTTTTCTTTCGTGTTCGCGTCGATATATCGATCGATAGGATGTTCCAAGTTTTAAATAGGAGTTTATTATTATTTTTCGTAAATTAGTTTATATATTTATTAATTTATTGAGGGGAGTAGCAGGTGTCGTTTTTACTGACAGAGCTTCGGAAACAGCTGCGATGCGAGGCAGCGGCACATGCGCGCAGGAGAAACGGACGGTATCGAGCCAGACTGGTGGCTTGCCCGTCAACAGACGGTGTCGCACCGTCAGTTTCTTCCGCCGCGCCTGAAAGGCGTTCAGTGCCGCACCGAAGAAACGCGCGCTCCTCCATCTCGTTGAAACAGCCACTGCGTTACGATCATTTTTTTTTTTCAATCCCCGTCGAAACGGAGACAACGCGCGAGACCGCGCGGATGCAGGGATGGCCGTGAAAGAAATGTAATCGAACCGCGGGTCGTGTCAGCACAGCTGCCGTCATTCAGCCGGTAATTTTATACACGGTAAGGCCAAGACACCTTACAGAAATTTCGTTCACGACGGAGCAGCGTAATTGATGTACGTACGCTGGTGTGCCCGTGTGCGCGTTTATACGCGCGTGTGTGCGTGCGCGCGTCCGACATCGTACACGACCGTCCATGGTTACTGCACGTCACGGGCACGTTGCGTTTCATCCGAAGCCTTGGCTCGCTCGCCGACCGTAGAAACTGTCTTTTAATAAATGCACGCGAGATCGTCGAGGCAGATTGCGATTGGAATTTCCTATCGTTTTGGGGAACGCGTTTGAATTTTTCTAATTGTCACATCGGTCGAAACGTAGTTGGGACGTTATCAGAATAATTGAAGAGCGTTTCTCCCAGCGAGATAGCCAGGCATTGAGCGTCGAGCACACACACGCATTCGCTAGTATTGCCTCGATCCGAGTTCCCCGTCGCTCTAAATCTTGTTCTCTGTCTCTGTCTTTCCCTTTCTCTTTCGTTTCCTATGTTTCTATCCCGGTTCGACCGTTCGCCCTGTCTTTTTCTCGCCATCGACTTCTCTCCACCCCATCCTCCCTCGCGTTTGTTCTCACCGCTCATGCGTGCTGACACGCGCGAGCATTGTATTCCGTGCGTGCGTCCCGTGCACGCACACTCCCGGAAACGGTGGTATTATCAGCCGCGTGTAAAGCCGGAGAGTTAAACGCGTCCGCGGCGAACTTGACGAGTCGACGATTTGCTAATTATCGTCGATCAACGCGAACGTCGCCGTGACGCGCGGCGCGAGAAAATTTCGATAGGGGGGAAAAACGGTCCGGGAGATCCGCGCTCGACCCTGACTGCCAAGCGCGTCCCGTAGGGATTTTCGAGGTCAAGGGAATAGGTAGCGTGGCCGAGGAGCAGCGGGGTAAACACGCGGCGCCCACCGTCCAATGGATTTGACGTGAAACGACGACCCGTCGTCGTCGTCGCGTCACCGAACTTCCATTACGAGATATTACCTTCGCCTTGCCGTCCTCGACGTTAACTTGTCATCGGCCATCGGTCACTCGTACTTCTTGATCGCCGGTTTTAACCTTCGCGCAGAAAATCGTTGTTCAACGTATCCGTCCCGTCACGTCGCCCATGCGGAAGCGCGCGATTGTCAACCTATCCCGAGCCGACCGGGATTGCATGTCTAATACGTACTTGAACTGTTGCACCGTCTACAGGTGATCGCGTCAGAATTGACGGACGAGCTTTTTGTTCCCATTGTGTTCGATCTCGATGCGTTTATAGGCAATCGCTCGGCTATCGATCGCATCTACTAATGTTTCCAGTGAAATTGTCAGACGCGACATTCGCAAACATTGACACAGATGATTAATTACCGCTGTCAGGCTAAAAACAACTTACGCCCCGTGGGTTTCGCACGGGCGCCTGCATAAATCATTACCGTTTCGCGTAGATATCGAGTCGGCTACGCTGTCATATTTTATATACGCGTTCATGAATCCACTGAATTAATTGCGCTCGGACTTTGCATTCGAACGTAAACAAAGTCTGTACATGGCGGACGTCGATAATTTCGCAGCAAGAAAAAGTATGATTTTTTTTTTAAGCCAGACCGTGCTAGACGGTTCTTCGTTTAATGCCGGCCTATACGGGAGGTCGTGACCCTCATTTATTTCTATTCTCCTCGATCGGCCGTGTTAAGCCGTCGGCGTCGCGGCGGCTTAATTCCGGTCTCACGACGGAAGTTATGTAATTATCGATTTACGAGCGGCAATTGAACGACGAACCACTTGTCGAGTTAATCCGCGGAACCGGACTTGGAGCGGACCGAGCAAAAGCTCCGCCGGCGACTGAACAAATATTTTTCCACCGGCGTGTACCACTTATGTGTATCGCAGCGTAAATGTTTGCGCTGTATTTATGTACGAGCGCGTAATGGCCACTCGAGGGACGATGTCGGGATTTCGAAAACGTCCCGGCGCGTGAAAAGCCCGGGGCGCGAGGACCCGGGGGAGCACGTGCGCGCCCTGCGGTTTTCATTCATTTAAAGGGACCTTTTACCGCCGCGGCGATAGTTTCATTCATTTCGCGGCCGACTCCAAGATCAAGGCGTTACGTAATATTGCATAAGCGCGCAGTGTACACACGGTTTCGTGATCGAGCCGGAGATTACCCGCGCGGTGTATGCACATACATTACCCGTTTAATAACTCGCGTTCGTTCGTGCGCCGTAAAATGTACATCTATCACGATGTATATACAACGTGCATTCTATTCTACGTATAATGGGAGATCTCGTTTTCATCTTGGGTAACGTTATACCACCTGCCGGAGACCTGGTTTTCCCGGATGTACGCGCCACTGCTCGGAGATAATCAAATTCTTGAATTCCAATATATCCGGTTAGACTAAATGCGTTCGAAGATCAATACGTGCTCCTCGTGGAGAACGCGAATGTTGATATACGAGCAAACGAAAGTAGTTGCTTCGTGAACTCAGTGTCAAGGAAGCCACGGGCGTTACGACACGCGCTCCCACTTTCACGACGAAAATACTTGTTACACGCGCTTAACGCGCTACAAGCTTCCTGAGAATTCGTTTACTCAGCCAGAAAACCTTTCCCATCTCTGCCAGGGATGGGAGGCCTGAGGGACGCATTATTTTTGTAACACGTGTCCACTCGATTGGCGAACAAATTTTTTAACTTTCTCTAATTTAATTACGATTGATTCGTAAACAATTTTGTTATATATTTTATTCTCTGATATTAATAACTATTGGATTTATACTGATTGCGATGAGAAACACGTGCAGAAGTTTGGAACTCGTTCCGAAAATACCAGTTCTTTCGTACTTATGCTTCTTCTTATTCTCTTCTCCCCCTAACGTCGAAGCTTTCTTACTCACATTTTCGTGATTACTCTTCCTGAAACCTACCATCGACGCTTTTGCTATTACGTCGCGCTCATATACCTAAACAATTAGGGTGGACGTCATTAGCTGAGTTCTGCAAAACTTCCTCTTGCGTCAATTAAGATAACTCTCGATAAGGCGAGGCGGGATATCCGCGGATGATAGAAACGTTGATAGGTGCTCGACCTTTCGCGGCTGATAAATCCGGCAAATAATAATGGTCAGCGAGAGATAAGCGTTTTATTAATTACGCTTCGTTAGCCTCGTGTATTCGCCTGAATTCCAAGCGCCGATAATTCAGCCTCGGTACACTGTTGACTCGCGAAAAGTACGCGTCGAATATATTAGCATGTACTTACTTGCAAAAGGAAGCGGATTTCGTTATCAGTACTTCCGATGTAAAAATACGTATTCTAGTAAATTACAGGGAATGTCACTTTTCTCGATGTTTGTTTTTTAACGCAATGGCCTATTAAGTCAAAGACGATCGACCTATTTCTTTGTAAACATTTCGCACGCTCGTATCAGAGATCGGATGTTCAGGTCTTCTGATGACCGGAAACTAGGTAACGGGTTGTTTGACAGCGGTGTGAAATATGCAGTAAAGATTAGATCGTTCACTGAGTCCAATTTGTGTACCGATTCCTATATATAGACGCGGTGACCTTGATTCTAAGAAACTTTATTCTGCTTTTATTGCCGCAGGTGCAGCGCGGGACTAAGATGTGCAAGCCAGCCAGGAAGAAACGCTCTTAACGCCGTGAGTGATCCATACTTCCGACACGTTCTATAAAGAAATATATAAATGTGAAAAGTCTCGACCCACGGGTGATAGTTGAATTCTTTTCCATTCTCTTCGATGCTTTCAGTGACCTTTAGGGAGATAAAGCTTTTTCAATCGCCTACACGCGAGCGATCTCTAATTCTGATTACTGCACAGAGACACCGGCTACTCCCGTGACAAAAATCCCGCGCAGGTGTACCCCGTCACCGTTCTATTTTCGTCCACTCGTTTCCGTCTATGGTTTGTCCCAGTTTGCAACCGAGGAATAAAGGTCAATCAGTGCAACGATGCCGAGAAATCCCTTGCGCTTCGGTACAGCATCGATCGGTCGAAAAAAAAAAAAAAGAAAATTCCTAACGGTGACGCGAGCGTGATCCGTGCAGCTGGGAGAGCTTCCCGTTTCGAGTGGCCTTGGTCGTTGCCTTCGGAAATTGCGATCTCTTTATCAGAGGCAAACGGGGTTGCGATCGAGATTTCGTTACGTTCAGTTTCAAAGAGTAACGAACAGCGACAGCCGAGTAAAATGGGTTAAGAAACGCGGTTATCTCGGTCCCCCGGGATTGGGTATCGGGGCCGAGGAAATACACACCGCGTCGTGTTGGGAACGTTAACTCGATTGACGCTCTCGCCTAAATTCTGCGCGGACGTGCGTTACGCTCGCCCCGGCTCGTTCGGTTTCACTGGCAAACGAGGTTCCTCCCTTTAGGAAGCCGTTGATCGCCGTTCCGCGAGCGAACCTTTCCGTTTAACGAGATCAACGTTTAATTAGATTGCAGGTGAAAGAGGCTGCGCGGCGTGTGTCCCGTTCATTCTACCGGGTTAATACTCGATTGAGGTTGAGGAAATACTGTTAAGAGAGCGACCACGGTTAATCGAACCGGCGGCGCATCGATTACCGCCTCTGTGCGACCTGTGCAGCCTCGTTCGAAATAAATGAATACCGTCAAAGGGCGGTGTCGCGTTTCCTATTCCTCGTCGCGGCTTTCGTAACCTAGGGATACGCCACTGGAATCGCTGATGTGACCCGTGCAATTGAAACGACGACTTTCTATTGAAATTTCCACGAATATTATTGGAAATTCGTTGGACGAATCGAGGTTTGCCGGCAGGAATCTGACGAGATCGCGCATTAATCGACACGGATATATCGGCGCGGGAAAGATGACGAAGAGGTTCGAGTTCAATTGGCAACCTGAGGTGCCGTTGCCGCTACGTCAGGGATCCGTGTTCGACCGTTGGTCCGAGGAGAAGGACAACACGGACCTCGAGGTGAATTGTACGTTCAAGGCCGACGAATACGGTTTCTTCATCTACTGGCAGAGCGAAGGAAGGGTGAGCGCGCCTCTTTTGTTACGTGCCTATTGTTCGAACGAATTCACCGTGTCATACCACTTGTCACGCGGTTAATTATTACCTCCGCCTTACATCACTTAATTCGACTGGTTCGTCTCTCGCGGAGTTCTTTTTACTGCGCCGGGGAATGTAAATCGTTTTACGTATTTTGCATATCTTGGCATGAGGAATCGCCTTCGGTTAGTTATATTATGATTTCGAAAACGTCGTACATTGTTGTGTATGCAAACGGACCCGTGCCGAGAAAACCAATAAATAACCATCCAGCTTTATGCAGGCGAACTTCGTCCTAATGAATATAAACTCCGCGGATATAAAATTAAACCAAAGGAAATATTTTGCCTCCCGTATTTTATACAGCTTTCTGTTGCTTTCTGTTCCGAGCACAGGACGGAGACGTGATAGAGCTGTGTCAAGTGAGCGACATACGCGCCGGTGGATTACCGAAGGTAATTAAACATTCTTAATCAGAACGGTGATAAATAAAATAAAAATCAACTGGGTGGATTCGAGAGTTGAGCATTGCAAACTCGGTCGCTTTGGTGCCGATCGATAGCGGCCACCGAAAATATTTGTATTTCATTCGAAACGTCTATCCACATATTTTCATATATATATAGATTTACCGACATTTCGACTTCGATCGCTGCCAGAGCAGAGAACACACTTCCGTGTTCTCTGGCATCTTTTTAAGTAACCAATCAGCGAGTGTTTGAGGATCGATTTAAAATTTTCCCCAGGACCCGAAGCTGTTCGAGAAGCTCTTGTCGAAACACGGGATCCAATTAGAGGAGAAAAGTTTAACCATCTGCTCCGGCGTGGATTACACCAATATTAATTACCAGCACGTCATCTGCCCGGACCCAGCGACGGCTAAGGTAAATTTGCTCGTTAAAGTAATCATTCGATTACTGTAGTAAAAAAAAAACGGAATTGGACTGGATATTTGCTGAAAATTACGGGAAATTTCCTACGTCGTCCCGGTTGACATTCGTCTAATTAGAAGAGAACCCGTGGCTGCGTATTACCGCATCGATTTTCGCGGAAAGAGTTTTCCAATTCATTGGTTCAGCAATTATTGTCATAATCAATAAGCCCACACGTTTCCTATGCCCCGTGACAGATATGGCTGGACGGAATACGATCGATTACGCACAACGTGAAAGCCAACAACGTTTGCCCTCTCACCTGCTTGAAGAAACAGTAAGTTTGCTGATGCAATTACACACGCCTTACCCGTGGAATGATAATCGTTCGCCTCGAACTTTTCCAGACGTAAATCCGGGAAAAGTTCTTTTTATTTCTGACCGCGTCTATTTTAAAACCTTGCAAATTATTTTAGTCGGTGGAAACAAAGAATTGTATATCTTTCATGTATTTTGCTTAGCACTTTGTAAACCGTTCTTCTAAGAAGAACAAAAATAAAATTGTATTCTAGTCCCGTTGTAATAAAAATCTCTAATTTGAAACAGAATCGTATTACACGAACCTTCCAAATAGAACCAGAAACGCTTAAAAATAGAATTACGAAATATACAATTATTTTAGAATTGCAGTAAATTTATGAAAGTATTCAAGTATTAAAAATTAAAGCGTGAAAGTTAGGCACGGTTTCGAGGCTGAAAACTAAACTACTATTCTTCCAGTTGGATGAGGCTTCGAATGCTGGTCGATCCGAATGGAAAAGTTCCAGTGAAAGTGGTCGCGAGGACTTTCGCCTCCGGAAAAACGGAAAAGCTTGTGTATCAGTGTCTCGCCGAGTTAGGCCTACCCAGCGAAAAGGTATCATACCTAAGAAACACGTTCCCCTCGATTACCTGTGCTGAGACTTTGTATGATGTTGCAGAACGACGTGATCGAGCCGGACGACTTCACGTTCGAGGCGTTCTACGCGCTGTACCACAAGATCTGCCCGCGGAACGACATAGAGGAATTGTTCCAATCGATGTGAGCGCAGTGAACGTAATTCCCTATAAGCGCAGGGACATTGGGTGTAATGATCGACTGTTTCAGCACCCAAGGCAAAGCGGACACGATTAATTTGGAGCAGTTGGTTACATTCTTGAACGAGAAGCAACGCGACCCGACTCTGAACGAGATCTTGTACCCGCTTTACGACGACAAGAGAGCGTTCGAGATCATAAACGATTACGAGCAGAATGAGACGGCGCGGAATCAAAGTAAGCCGGCGTCCGATCCGCTTCATCACAGCCCCCCGCTCAGCTTGCTTCACTCGATTATCGCGCCTGAGTGTTCGAATTAGTTTGTACCTGCGACGTGGCATCCTTTCAGAAACAATCACGTCCTTTCAGAAACGATGACCAAGGATGGTTTTATAAGGTACCTGATGTCCGACGAGAACGCGCCGGTCTTCCTCGACCGGCTCGACGTCTACATGGACATGGACCAGCCGTTGTCCCATTACTACATCAACTCCAGCCACAATACTTATTTAAGCGGCAGACAGTTCGGTGGAAAGAGCAGCGTGGAGATGTACAGACAAGTGCTGCTCGCTGGATGCAGGTAACTCCGAGGAAATTAATATTAAGGATGTATTGGCTATACAGTCAATCCCAAAAGTTTATGCACTTTAGAAACGCATTTTTTAAAAAGAAATCACACGTCGGAAGAACATTACTAATAATAAACAACAAAAAAAAAATTTTCGATTTTTCCGAAATTTTTCCAAGGGGTACACCTTCAATTTTTCGAAATTTTCGTTTTTTGCCCATAACTCCCAAATGGATGGACTTAGAGGAAACTTTATAGGATCATTTTGTAGGGGGCGACGAGAGCTACAATCTTTACATAAAACTTTCTCGCTAGCACCAATAGTTTAGGAGTAATTTGCAAAAAACTGTTTTTCGTTTTTTGCAAATAACTCGTTAACCATTGACACTAGCGAAAAGTTATTATATAGAAATTGTAGCTCTCGTCGTCCCCTACAAAATGATTCTAAATACGCCCTCCTACGTCCATCCGTTCGGGAGTTATTGAGGAAAAACGAAAAGTCTTGTTAAAAGCGAAAGAGCTCGGCTAAAAAGTTCATCGTCGCGCCATCTAGCGTTCACGGCTGCGAACCATGCTTGACTCCAGTACGTACAGCAATATTTCTGCAATTTTTGTTTTTCGTCAATAACTCCCGAACGGATGGACGTAGGGGGACGTATTTAGAACCATTTTGTAGGGGACGACGAGATCTACAATTCCTCTGCAAAAAGATTTCGCTAGTGCCAATCGTTAACGAGTTATTTGCAAAAAACTGTTTTTCTGTTTTTCGCAAATAACTTCCGAACGGGTGGAGATAGGGTGACGTGTTTAGATCCATTTTGTAGAGGACGATGAGATCTACAATTCGTATATAATAGTTTTGCGCTAGCATCAATAGTTCACGAGTAATTTGCAAAAAACAGTTTTTCGTTCTTCGTCTATAACTCGTTAACCATTGACACTAGCGAATTCTTTTTGCACAGAAATTGTAGATCTCGTCGCCCCCTACAAAATGAGCTTAAATACGCCCCCCTACGTCCATCCGTTCGGGAGTTATTGAGGAAAAACGAAAAGTCTTTTTAAAAGTTCGCTAATTCTTCGGGCGAATT